>NC_000077.6:111146620-111266620 GCF_000001635.26 Mus musculus | reverse complement strand
TTATTCTGAAAAATACAAAGGACGAATGAAGAAGGAGAAAGTCAGAGCTCCTGTGTGGTAAGCCCTCCTAAGCATAAACTGACTCCACGGCTAAGCCAGGATTAGTGGGATATATAATTATGACACGTTTACATACAATTAAGAGAATCAGCCTATCAGCTGTTTACTCTAAATATACATGTCTCAAGATGCTGAAAGGCTATATGAGTTCTCAAACTTGGGCAAAAAAAAAAAAAAAAAAAAAAATTCTGCTTTTTTTTTTTTCTCCCCACATAGCTTTGGAAGTTGTCGAAGGGTAAGAAATAGGTAACATTGTTGAGCTCTTCAGAAAGATATATTTAGAAAGAAAAGTCAAATCCCTTTACAAATGTATGTATGTGCATTTGCACACATATAATATGTAGGCAGAATTTGTAAACATATGCTGTGTCTATGCATGTATTTTGTTTGTACACATATCCACAAACATATAATATATACAGATTTATGTGTACATATATACAATATATTATGTATATACGCAACACACACAAGTATATATCTACATACAAATACATACATGACATTTTGTAATGTTCTTACTCTAATTTACAACCTATTCTATTATATGTGAATTCCCTTTAGCTCAGGACTTTCCAACTCATAGTGCTACCATTTTACCTTAATAAACGACCCCTGCAGCATCCACCCACAAGGTATATCCATGCATCTTAAGAAGCCCTTTTCAGTGGTGATATCCTTTGTCACCCTACTATGTCTTCTGGAAGAGGAGTCCAGATTGTGACCCCACTCTTAAGTTTCTCATCTGTCCCACCCCACCCATCTTTCTTCTGGTTGATACAGAGCATCAGTTTCAATCTCCTTTACTTTTTCATTAGCATGAAGAGCCTGGTTCCAAGACTTGCTTTATCTTTCTCCATCATTTTTTGCAGTCGGCTCCTCCATTTTAATTTTCCTTAAAACCTTCATGTCACAGGCAGTGACCTCCTGGTCACGATCATGATCTACACCTGAAATTCTCTCATTCCTCCTCAACTTGGGTCCTACTTGAAAGCTTTGTTTTTATTTTAGTATATTATAATACAGTTGTAATAGCTCCGATTGGAGCACCAGGATATCATTTTATTTTTTTATTTGTTACTATATGCTTGTTCTTCTGTTTATTATTTACCCAGGTCACCATTTCCTCAAGAGTTAAATGTATTACTATCACTACAGGATCTTTTTAAGAATTTAAGAGGCTATTGTGAATACACAATATTTATATCACATTATATCTATATTATAACCTACATATATATATATATATATATATATATATATGTATATATACACATATATATATATATTATAACCCGTATTACACTTATGGTAGAACACATATACATATATCTCTAAGTTTGAGTCCCAGTTCCTTGGGCATCCCTGAGAGTCCTTTAGAATATCTATATGTTATAATAGTTCTCTAAAGTTGCTAAACATCATTTGTTTCTATGCTAGGTATCATTATTTATCCCGTAGTATAAATAAGAGAGAAGTAGTAATCTCTGCTAGGACCATTTGCATTATGATGATCATACACACACATATAGTTTTAATTCATCTATAATATAACTCCTATACCTAAGACTCAAACTGCAGTGGATTATGGGGCAGAAAGCTTGGGAATCAGAAACCCAGGACATCCACTGTGAGATGGAGCTTTTATAAATGTTAGAAACGTTGTAGCAAAGCCCATATAAGGGCAACACTAGTTGATGTTTCAACACTGATTGGGAAAATCTCCAGAGGTTCTGGTCCCCAAATAAAGGGCTACAGTCAGTCAACAGCTTCTGAGAGGGTTAAGACTAGATTTCACCAGTGACAAATTTCCTCATTATCTGACCCCAAGTGGCCATCCATAAATACATAAGAACAACACCAAGGACCTCAGCAGGTCTTACTTATGTATAAGCATATATATGTGTGTATATATATATATATATTTATATATATATATATATATACACATACATATGTGTGCATGTGAATGTGTGTGTGAATGTATAGTCTTTATACATGTATTACAATATACATATGCATAGAACATATTATTTATTATTACTAAATGCATAGCAATTATATGATATATGTATCAATAATAATTAAAGAACGAGATTATGAACTTGACAGGAAGTTGAAAACACAAAAGAGGTAGAAATTATATAGATACACTACTCATGTGTACAATTCTCTAAGAGTAATCATTTTAGATAAAATGTGACATCAAAAGGATGCAAAAATACTCTTGTTTCCCTTAGGACACCCATGCGGAAGAACTCGAATATATTGATTGTATTAAGTTCTCCATATCCAAATATATAGTTTAAGTCTGTCTGTGTGTCTCCCTCCCTCACCCTCCCTCCTTGTCTCACCTCCTCCCTCCTTGTCTCACCTCCTCCCTCCTTCCCTCCCTCCCTCCCCCTCTGTCTCTTTCTCCTTCTTTGTATCTGTGTGTGTCTCCCTCTCTCTCTCCCTCTCTTCCTCCCTCCCTCTTTCTATCCCTCTCTCCTTCTCTCCCTCTCTCCACCCCCTCCTCTCTCTCCTTCTCTGTATCTAATCTGTGCTTGTCAGGGGCAGGGTTAGAATGAACCATATCCTCTGCTGTCCTCACAAGTACAGTGCCTGCCTTCTGCTTATACAACTGTTTTGAGTGCAAGCCGAACTGACTCCATTTCTTGGAAGAATACTATTTTTACTTCAGCGAGAACTGACAGACACGTGCAGTTATTCAGAGTTGGATTTGGGCAGAAATTTGGTTGAAAATGAACAAAGTGAACCTGTCAGTTCAAGGATTGAAGCTGCTTTTCCACTGATGATAAACTGTAAGCTTTTATGAGAAAATTAGAATTGGAAAGTCTGACATTAACTTAGCTGAACTTGCCATATAGTCAAGGCATTTGCTGATATCATGAGTGATGATAACAGTGTTTTAGATTATGAATGAAATATGCCATTACCATAAGATATATATTTCACTAGATAGATATTTTCTAAATAATCAATGCATGATGTTCAGCTATGTAAGATAGGACATGAGTATAATTTTTGTAGCCTGTTCATAACATGGAAAGTTTCTTTTTCCTTCAATCATGGCAGAAGTTTTTCTGGGTCCCATAGTCTACTTTGGCATCTATGGTCTTTAGAACCTGAGTTATATTCCTCCAAATTCCTCTGACTTTTAAAGTTTCCATTGAGAAATCAGTCATTACTTTTATACATGTTTCTTTCTGTGTGACTTGTGGTCTTTTTCCTTGCAACTTTCAGTTTCTCCCTCTTTGATCTATATATTTATCATTTAATGATAATATATTGTGGGGCGTTTCTTTCCTGATTCTGCTTATTTTGAGTTCTTTGTTTTTTGTTTTTTTGTTTTGTTTTTTGTTTTTGTTTTTGTAGCTGTGTATTTCCTTAAGGTGCTGGAATCATTTTCCACTGAAGATCTGGTCTGTGCCATTCACTTTGGTTTCTTCTCCTTCATTTCTGCCTATGCTTTGAATATTTGATAATTCAATGATGTTCTATAGTTCATGCATGTTTCTATCATGTATTTTTAATGTATTCTGTGTTTGTGTATTCTAATTCATCTACTTTTCTCTACAAGTTATGGCAGTTTATCTAATACTTGATCCACTCTACTTGTAAGACTTCCCTCTGATAGTGTCCAATCCTAATTGGTTATCCCTTAACATGTGTACATAGGCTCAGCAGGTTATAAATCATATGTGTGTACCAAGAAGAGACCACAGATTTGAGAAGGAAAGGAAGACTTGTGGAAAGAGGACGAAAGTTGGATAAAAATTATATTAATACAGCACTCATTTATAAAACTCTCAAAAGAAATATTTTAAAACCAAAACTTAAATACAGGATAACATTCAAAGCACAAGATACAAATGTCTTACATTACAGAAGACTAAGTTTACTTTGATAGCATTTAAGAATTGTCATTGACTTTAATAAATAGCCAATTGTCCAGTATTTGTTCACTCTAAAAAATGAATATTATCTCAAAGTGTATTAAAATGGTCTTCATTTTTCTAACACAGCTCCAAGGTGACTATAGTTTTTCCTTTTTCAGACACACACCTGTGACATTTCATTCCTATGTGTCTACCAGAACACTTGACAATTGATTTAGAACAGATACAAAAATGAGAAATTAGATGTTATTAATAAGCTAGACACTTAACACGGGATGCAAAAGAAACAAACACTGTCTCTTTTCTCCAGTTTTCATGTTATATTTATAAGAAATGGGTGTTTTAAAAATATATCTCTGGCTTGTGCAATATTTTGATCCTTTAGAAAGTACTACAGAACAGATAATTAATTACAAGAAGCATGAAATGAGTCAGATACTTCAAAATTCTATTGGTGCTTTGAAGAAGAAAGAAATAAAATAGATTTTGGGTACAAAGTCAGTGAGTTCCTCAAAGAAATTCTATTGCCTTCCACAAATCAGTATTCTAAGCTGAAGACAAGGATGAGAATGCCAGTGTTAGAGAACAACTTTTAGAAGTCTTGAACAGCAGGCTAATGTATTCACCTGCAGCAAGGCTCAACTCTTGAAGAAAAGACTTGAACAGAGCTTCCTGGGCAAATGCATCGAAATTCATCTCAGCCACAGACAAACACTGAATGTGCTCATTTCTATGTGGGATTGGAAACTGTCAAACTCATAAAGGATTTCTAAAGCAGTGTCTGCCAGGAACAAGAACCTAAGAGAGATCGATGGGGGTGTTGGTCATTGAGTTTAGTGTGTCACTAAAACTGTATGCATAAAATTAGAATAAAACTGAGTAGTGTTCCTCTAGGGGTTCTCTCTCAAGTTCTTCTTTACATCTTGCCCTGACTTTTAAAGATATGCTGTAACCAGGAAATGTAAGTCTTATCAACCCCTGCCTCCCTTAAGTTGCATTTGGTCAATGTGTTTTCTCACTCTTATAGAAAGAAAAATAGAAAATAAATTACATTCAAATCCTTACTCATGTGATCAACTTATTTAGAAATCAGCCAATGTGTTGGGCCACAAATACAATTCAGTGGATAAAGTTAACTCTCACCAAGCCTAAGTTTGAACCTTACACAATGAAGAGAGAACACCAACTCCTCAAGTTGTCCTCTGACCACCACATGCAAACATGACAGGAACGCATGCACACATACACACAAAAATAAATCAAATTTGGGAGAATAACACGTTAAAAGTTTATTGCTTAAGACCAAAGAAACTGCAGTCCAACACAATTATCCACAGGGATCTGAATTTTATAATAATTTTTCGCAAATGAAACGTTTGTTCTCTGAGGGTACTAAGAAACAAAGGCTTTTATCAGGATATTTAATAGAGTATAATTAGGTATTATCGTTCCCTGGCAGTGGACAGATGGGAGGGTGGCCACCCGCTACACCTACAGTCATTACTGCTGAACATTGCCTCCTTCTTTGTAGTGCAATTACTAGTGGGAGTTTCCCAATCATAATTCCCTGTCATTTTATCAGCACTTTTCTCTTTATTGTTTTGCTTTTATTTCCCTCCTGAAACATTTCTATTAAGATACTTACCTGAACTCATTCAAGCTCTCTCCCTTCTCCATGCCCCATGTCATTTATTAATTGGCCTCAACACTTATCTGATTGCATCTCGGATTAACTGGATTCTGGACAAATCCTTGCACCTGCTGCCGGCTCTTTCCTTAATGATCCGACTGCATTTCATTAATGGTGCTTTTAATGGTTGTTAAGGAAACCGGAATTTACGGCCTCTGAAAGTAACACTTGCTTATTTGCCTTACTGCTTCCTCCAAAATGTGTTCATTTGTTGTGTTTACTTGCTGAGGAGAAGGGAATCGCTGGATTCAGAAGTCATTTAATCAGCCAAGGAAAACTAATCACCCTTGTGCTCAGAAACCAACTCCCTTGCAATATCAAGCTATAAAATCTTTCAAATCCAAAGAACATCCAACTAGTTGAATCCTGTTGGTTATGCAAAAAGGTCTATATCGCGATAGCACACTCAGGTCGAGTTATTCACATACATTTATAGAAATTGATATAATAAAAGAATATGGAAGATATTGGAGGATTCTTAACCTGATGCTCAAGGCCATATTTGTACTGTTATTATTAAGACTGATGTCAGTGGCAAATTGTGAAGGAGAAAAGCTAATATTTGCTATTCACTCAGAGCCAGGGCTATAGTAAATATTCTATACTGTTTTCTTTATGCAAACATATTAAGCACAACTTATCTTTTTTCCTATCCTTTCTACTGCTACAACTTTTTTTTAGCCTGTCGTCTGACACTTTGAACACATCCTCAACTCCTACCCAGACAATGACCGACATTATTTTTTATGCCACAGTCCATTTGACTCTCCCCAGACTTGTCTTTGTAAATCAGTCACTTCCAATTGTGAATGGTACCTTAAGTCTGGGCTCACAACAGTAGAAGCCAGGTTTGGACAGAATTTGAGCATTCTGAGGAACTGGGGTGAGGGGGGAATAAAAGTGAGGGAATGAGAGAAAGACAGTACTAGATTCTTGGAAGGTGTACATAGATAATGAAGACACTGAGAAAATTGGGAGTTATCATAGTAAAGAAAAAGACATTGGCATGGTGCTAAAGTTTGAAAATGATGAAAAAGAGAATAATTGGAAGATTGTCAGATAAGAACCACAAAAGGCACTGCAGCTAGAATAATCCAGTACTTTCTGCGACTCTTGGGAACAGAAGGAAGGGACACATAGGGACAGCTTTCAGGAACAAAGCACCTGAGGAGCAACACTAAACTGTCACTGTCTTTACATGCGGAAAGGGAGAAGGGCCCCATTCAAGAGGCGGAGAGGAGAAAAGGTGCCCTGCTAAGAAACTATGACGGAGGATTCTCAGAGTGTGGACCCCAAAAGGGTAATATCAGTGTTGTGAGTAGATTTGATGAAAATTAAAAACCTAGATTCCTAGATTCATGCATCTGGGGGGGGGGCAGGAAACTCTGTCCATGCTTTAACATTTCATTCAGTGATATTGGAGGCATGTTTTGGAAGTATTTATATTAAAACACAAAATGAGACAGGTGTTCAGAGAGGGAGTTAACATACTAGTGTGCATACTGACGACAGCATGAAAAATCAGAGACCTGAAGAGGAGAGTTTACAGGTACCAGGGGGTGGAGAAGCAAAGCCTGTGCAAGTGGTAAGAACTGTCAGGAGCCTTATCCTCTCAGATCACTCTATGGAGTCTTAGAATCACAGGGATAAGTCAGCATCCCCAAAGGAGACTTCATATTGTGAGAGAGATGTGTACTCTGTATTCTACCGCTGTTTGATATACTTCATGATTTCTGAGTAGTATCAGAAGTAACATTATTAAAGGAAAGGCAATATTGGCAGAGGCAACCAGGCCTTCTATATCCATATATAGAAGGGCTTCTATATCCTTTTTCATTATAGAGATCTATTCATCGATAACACCTTCCACTAATTAGAAGCCATGGGATATAGAAGCTACTGTATCATAATATTCACCAAATATTTCACAAGCTGTGCAGATTAAAATAGAATAAATTAATAAATCAAATTTCCTCTTATGAATAATAAGAAGAAATGACATTACAAAATCAGATTATGGGATCTGACCCTTAACTGAAACCAAGATTAATATTAATTGGAGTATTACAACACTGATCCTATGACCCGACCTTCATAATAACTGATGCCCCGCATGTGTGTAGGAGTGTGATTCCTTTAGAGTCACTGAATTAGGACAGCATTCATCGTTCCCAGTGGGGATACAAGCCTGTGTTGTAAGTTTCACTCTGCTCCCTGATGACATTGCTGATTCATACCTCAGCTACTGCTGCTCAACAGGGATTTCCCAGGAGTCCTTCTATTCTGTACCAAGACAATACAAGAACTAGGCTCAGGCAATACCACTATCCGTAAAAATGGAGACCATCTTGTGCATACAATCCCAGTTTCCAAATGTTACCATGGGCATCTGAAGCCAGCCCTTTTGTTCCTATCTATCAGAACACATAGTCGCTGGCCTGTTTCAAGGTAAACGCAGCAAACGTTTCATGACTAAAGTCAAATCTTTTGAGGAAGAAAGTGTTACCCTCTACAGCACATATCCATAGCAATGTCCTCAGTTATAGAAGTAGGCATAGCCATGCACTATTAGGGAATATTTAAAACAGTGGCCATTTCAATAGTGCTTATATATAGATTGGTAGTGTTTATTGTTGTTGCTGCTGTTTTCTTTCTTTTTTTTTCTGTTCTCAACAATTTAATGTAAAAGAAGAATAAAAATGGTAGGGTTTCAGTTCTTCATACATTCTTTGAATGTTGGCCTCCCAGAGAGCATTATTTCAAACAGTTGAAGAATTATCTAACTTTTTCTGACTCAAAGACAGTTTGTTGAAATTTGAAAAGACTTGGTTCCATGGGGTGGACATATGCCATTTGCAGCAATGACGGTCTCTAAATGCAACAGTCACAGCTTTTCAGAAATGTCCTTAAAAAATAACATGCTGAATAATATTTGACTATATCCCATGTTAAACCTCTTCTTCCTTCAACAAACACTCTAAGATTTTAACCTTGCTAATGAAAAGCATTACTTGGGAAAAAAATCCTTTCTACCCCACTGCTATTGTTTCCCAGATAGATTACAGTGTGCACACTCTCCATTACTGATATCTTGGGGCAGTTTGGTTTTTGTGTTGAGGGTGGACTTGAGTATTTGAGAAGGCTTAGCATCTCTGGCACCTGCCTTTGGATACCAAAAGCCCAAAGTCCTTCCATCTAAGTGTAACAATGAAAAGCCAACGATCCCTGTACTGTTGAGAAATTTTGTGCCAAAGCCTTAATCTCTTCATTGCTTATAGTCATAATCAGCTACAGTAGGATTGGCAGAATCATCTACCAAGACACCACAGTATGAAACATAACATGCTGGTAGGATCTACCTCAGTCTGTAGCATAGAAGAGTTGTCCAAGTAGACATTTGTTGTTAAAATATGGATTTATGCTCATTGCACCTCAGAATAAAAGTGGCCATTTTGATGTTTGTGGTTGGTTTAAAAAAGAATGGCCTCTATATACACATACATACCTATATACATACGTGTGTGTGTGTGTGTGTGTGTGTGTGTGTGTGTGTGTTTGTATGCTTGGCTCATAGTAAGTAGCACTATTAGGAGATGTGGCCTTGTTGGAATAGGTGTGCTCTTGTTGGAGGAAGTGTGCCACTATGGGGGTGGGCTTTGAGGTCTCACAGACTCAAACTCCACCCTGTATAGAACACAGTCTTTTATTGCTGCCTGCAAACCAATGTGTAGAATTCTCAGCACCTCCAGCATTATGTCTGCTTGCACACAGCCATGCTTCTCAACATGATGACAATGAACTAAACCTCTGACACCATAAGCCAGCCCCAATTAAATGTTTTCCTTTATAAGAGTTGACAAAGTCATGGTATCTCTTCACAGCAATATGAACCCTAACTAAGGGTGAACATTGAACGGAGGACAGTATCATTATGTGCCATACATGAACTTTTCATTTCAAAACAGAGGCTACTCACAGCTAGCCATCAATGGGAAGCACACAGAGATCCTAACAACAAGCACATGATTCTGTATTTCACTAGGAAACATTTTTCATCCAGCTTCAGTTACTTATGGAGAAATCAGCTCTTTGCCCCGAACTGTGGGAGATGAACTCACTCTCATTCATAAACCATAATGCCATGCCACAGGATGAGAGATAGGAAAGCAGTTGTCCACTTGAACAGCTGTTCTGTTGTCAGTTCTGGGCAGAAGAGTAGAGGAGAGAGGCGAGGGAAGGAAGTTGGCTTAATTCTTTGCCACATGTATGCATATCTTCCTGGAGGCTTCAATTCAGAGAAGTATCCGTGAGGGTTCAATTCAATTCTATGATAGGCTTCAATTTATCTGTTTTACCAACTGTAAAACAGGAACCAATTGGTGGGTATCTATCTCCCGTGTACATTGGGAACATGAACCCTGTTCTCCCATTCTTGAAGTAGCTGGTTGAAATATAAAGAATGGAGCTAAATCCTTGCTTCCAGGGTGAGTGACACGTTTGACTAGTCAGAAAATGACTGAGAATATGATCAATTTAAAGAGGCAGGAGGAGGAGGATAGAAAGCAGTGGGTTTGCTCTCATGAGTCACTATTGATGTCAGCTCTGCACTTTTTCAACTGGTAAGGAATTAGAGCAGATAGATCTCTTTTATGAAGGAGGCAACTTGAAGCACTTGCTGCTCTTGAAAGGTAATTTAGCATAGTCAAGCTTACGACCTGTCAGAATTCAGCACAGGAACTGTGTTTACTTAGTACAAAGATCAGAGAGTCAAACACATTTTTGGTGAAATAATAACAGGAAGAGTCCCTGTCACAGGAAAGATATCTGCCAGGCTTCGAAGAAGTCATTTACATAAACATTGTAGGCAGCCTGTGTGAAAAGTCCTCCCCCAACAAAGCAAGTTTTCATAAGACTGAATCATGAAAATGTTTGTGGGAAAGCGGAAGAAAGAGTCAGGTAGGAGAGAGGTTGGGAGGCATGAAAACACACTAGAAAAGTCTTTCATATTTTGTGAAAGCATAGGAAAAATTGATTTTCAATTGCTTCTATGCATGCTGAGAAGAATAGGTAACCCTTAATAAATTCTGCAAGTCATTTGATTCTGAAACTCAGTGTTTTCTTAAAGTACATATTGAATAAAGGACACACACACACACATGCACATGGAATGAACATACACAGGGAAACACACATATACTTCCATAGAATCCCCTGAAGTAGACTTTGGTTAGAAACAAATTTATTCAAACAGACAACCTCTGATGCTTTAACTCTTTACATTTACCTGTTCAAGCTCACCAACTAGTAGACTTTTAGACTCTACTGTCTTAGATGTTTTTCTGTGACATTAGTGGCAAACAGATCTGGATAGAGTTGGAAGTGTACACTGGATTGCCCTACCATTATTGTTCTAGGAGCTGTACAAAGGAAATAAAACATCACAGACAAAACAGCTCAAAGAGCCATCAATCACCATCATACTGTGCTGCTTTCTTTCTCTGTCCATTAACTCTCACCACATTCATTCACCTTCTGTGTGTTTTTTAATCTACTGGCACTCAAGAGCCAGTACATGAGGATTCTACATTCACGATTTCCAACCAGCCCTTTCTGATTTACATCTTTCCTTGCTTCCTCTTCACTGTCCCGCATCCCAGCTGTATCCCACTCTCCTCTGACACAGACTCTCACATCAATGCCAGATAAGCTAAAAAATAGAATCTAATCGGTGTGTCAGGTACTTGGGTGACTAAGTAGAAGGTTGTTTGTTTGTTTGTTTGTTTTTAAGTACCATCAGTAATTCAACAGATTTAATTTTTCTCTATTCTTTGACAATGTTCATATATGTGGATGATATGTTTTAATCAGCTACAACCTTCACGACTCTCTTTTATTTTCCCTCCATTTATGCTAAACATCTTCTTCCTAATAGATTGTCATCCTGCTTTCCTATCTCTTTTTATTAACTAGTTTTGTTTGTTTGTTTGTTTGTTTGTTTGGACTTTTTGGGGAGGGCCTTACTGAGCTTAACTGTGATTACTTACAGGAGCAATGGGGAGAGGTTATTCATTGGTACTTGGAAAGCTAACCATTGGCTCCACTACTGATAAAAGCAATTCTCTCTTCTCCCCATATTTATCAAGAGCCAGTGGCTTCTCAGCTAGCCATGATGCCGCTCAAGTCCATCCACTATCTGCAGTTGAATGTCCATAGGCTCTGTCTTGTTATAACCACAACTGATATGAGTTTATGAATGGGACAGCCGTGTCATGTAGTGCCATGTCATGTCAGGGTGCTCCTGCCCATCCTTTGCCTCTTACACTGTTTCCACAGCCCCCTCTGCCATGGTGTTCACTGAGATATGGAGGAGAAGATATATGTGTCCCATGTAGGACTGAGAACTGAACAACATTGTGAGCACATGTGAGTTACCTCATGGCAAAGAAATTAGGCTGCTCTGATCCAGTCTGATAGTCCCACTAGTCTTTGCGTATAAACATGCAAATTTAGAAGGCAGGTATTCACTCCTCTGGCCTATGACTGACCAATTTGTCTCTGATGAAGCAGTAGATACAGTTAAATCTGAATTCTAAATTTCATATGGTCTTACCATGTGTAGCTGTTCAATAGTCCTCTCACAGTTTCCTTCAGAAAAATGTTTTTTTGGAATGAAATTTGAAGTAAGACACATTTATATTAGTCTAAGCAAGATGTAAAGACAGAAAAGGAGGTGGCAGGGAGTATACAAAGTGGAAATCTCAGCCGGGATGGATGTCAGGGTGCTTCTCAAGCAATGCTTCAAGGAGCTGTGGAGGATTGTTGGCCAATCCCGTCACTGCTTATGACATGACAGCAGTTCCTGTGTTGTGCCTTGACCACATAGTCTGACACAGGGTAATAACATAAGGGTTTGATGATTAGAGCTCCTGCAACTGCAAACCCTGTGGCTATACAGCAACTCTTCCTTTTAAGGGATATGAGTGGAGCATGACCATGTCTACCACAGACTGTTAATGTATTGAGTTGTTTTCCCTCAAACACTTGCTCATTTATGTAAGAATGCAGAGAACTGAACAAGACGAGCCTGTGAAGAGTGAATACATGAAGTCTTGGAGCATCTGATCAAGTTAAATTCAATTTGCTAGCTTCAAAAATAGGCCACAATGTTCTCTTAACTATTCCAAAGAGATATTTCTAAAATTAACCTTAGAATATAGAACTCCAGAGCTATACTCTCTAGTAACCAAGCATTACGACCATGTACATGCAAGAAGCCATAAACACACACACACACACACACACACACACACACACACACACACACGAGAGACACCCTGAAACCTTGCAAACTCATTGGGAAGAAAAGCCCTCTAAACAAGAGAAGCAAAATATTAAGAGAGCATAACAGGGGTAATAACTGTGGTGAAAATGATCAATGATTCTTCATACAAATGATAAAAAAAGATTTAAATAGTTAATATTGAAAGAAAATATCATCCCTCAACTTCTCATCCTGAAAGGTAAAAGAAATTATTATTGCTTTCTGAATTTGGCAACTTTTAGTGATCTGAATACAACTAGGCTATTCTCTGAAGTAATTCTGAGTTTCTTGCCTCTGCCTAAAAAGCATAAATGAGGCTTTGGCTTACCTGATCACTTTTGATGAAGTAGCTCATTGTCCAGCTTCATCATGCTTATAAAATTATAGGCAAGCATGCAAATATTTTGTTTACCAGTAAAAAAGAATATAGCACTAAGAAAACATATTGATTGGGATGGTTGAAGTTAACTGTTATAATCATTGCAACAAGATGGAAAAACTCACTGGTTAGTGTAATTGGCATGTAACATGTAGGTGGATAGCCATGACTTGGGCACACTGCTTTTCTTTGTAGTAATATGATGATCTTAGCATTCATTATTCAATTCTCTTCTTTTAACCAACCAACTTTCAAATAAGTAGTATATTAATCCTTCCATAAGGGGTCTTTGTGATCTAAACATGTCCCCACCTGTTATCCCCATTCCACTGGACAAATTTCAAGAATTTTGAGGGACAACAGTACATCATACTATACAACATCATTAACATACACAGTAGGCAGGATGCTAGCATTTGGAACATAGGGGTGAAGGTGTTTGCTTCAGTGAAAATGGCTTCCCACAACCTCAGGGAAATGTTTTGCCAGCCTAGTAAGAAGTTTGTCTCAGAACAATAGGTGGCTCACCCTGAGGTTACTCATCACTCTCAACATTTAACTAAACGAACAATTGTGGGTTTTGTGGCTTCACTATATGCAATACTTAAGGTGGCTGTGCCCACCGAAGGCTGATTGACATGGAACACCGAGCCATCGCTTTGTCATAGGCTTATAAATCACTACTGTCATGAGAAGAGGAAGGCTCATCTTTGACCTGGCATGTATGTCTTCTGTTGTTTCATAGCCTCCAGCATGTCCTTGGCTATGCCTCAACTGGAGAAGACAAAGAAATGGAATCCTTCCATGTGCCTAAGAGAAAGGTGAACTGTAACCTGGTGCCCTCACCTATCTTTTTACTCAAATGTCTGCTGGAAGCAGCAGGGAAGACGGATAAGGGTTTGTGAAACTCTTTCACATCCCTCTTCCTTCAACTCTAGCATGAATGTTACATAGAGGATTGATGTGATATGTGCCAGGTTTTTTTCTCGCCAGCCTTTTCCATGTTTTGAAATACTGAGATAATATTGATATCTTTGTCAAACAGTGGGTAGAGGAAATACTGCTGCTGTGACCAGGCAAAGCAGTTTTCCTAGAACTCGAGACTTTTAGACATACTTGCAACTCACTCTGGACCTAGTAAATTGAACAAGCACACACACACACACACACACACACACACACACACACACACACACACACAAACCAAAACCCATAGTTTCTGATATTGTTACACATTTTTTAGTTTATCACCTGCCCCTACCTCACATGGTATTCTGGTCCTCTTACAGGGACCATGAGTTAAATGTTTAAAATCATTTCTTACATGTACCTGACAATGGACCTGGATCACACCTGCCATCCCAGTACTCTGAAGGCTGAGGCAGGAGAATCACTTGTAGTATAAGACCAGGCTGAGATATAGTGTGAGTTCTAAACGCAGTGGAGCTGCAGGGTCAAAAATAAATAAACATGAATGAAATAGGCATTTCTAAAGTTTGTAATAAATTTATCAACTATACTTAGACTAAAATATGACAAATAGCTTTTCCACTTTATATAGATACTAAGATTGGTCCACCACAGGAAGTATAGAAGAAGCCCTCAAATGTATTTTGCCATCTGAACTTTCTTTATCCTTGTATCTAATGTACACAGCAGCTTTGCCTCCTGATCCACAGAAACAGATATAGCAGATCTCTCATTGCAGTCGGAGATATATAACATTTACACTAATTTGTAAAAGTTCTTCTGAAAGGCTAAAACACCCACGATAAAATGTGTTACTATTATTTTTGTCAACAGAAGAGTTGGACTTATTAAACCCAGCATTTAACAAAACACCAGCAATTTCTGAAACCCATATGCTCAGGAACGAGGAAGTGAGCTCAGCCTTTGCCTGAGAATGAATTATGTTTTATGTCCCCAGCAGGCTTACATATTCTCTACTGGAGTAAGACATTATTTCTTTTGCAATTCATCAAGATAATTCAAAATGGTATAAGTATTTTATATCATTCTGCTGTAGTACCTCAATTGGGATACAGGTGATCTATGCCTCTCCATCCACTAGAATAATTGAAAGGCATAGTCCCTTTCTTCTTGCCTCAGCACAGTCCCAAATGTCATGACTGAAAGGAAATGTGGACTAAAACAAAGTCACTCTTCAAAGCTGGCAGCCCCACAGCTGCACCATGGGAAAGGAAACGCTTGATAAGGGAATTCAAACAGAGGTTTTTTTTTTTTTTTTTTTTTTTTTTTAAACAGATTGTGAAGGGAGAAGGGAGGTTTTGGTTTGACTTGGTTGCCTTGCAAGGCCGTGCTGAACTTTACCAACTGAGTATATAATCTGCAGACTTAGAGTTATCTTCACTGTGTAAGAAGATGAGCCAGCTTGTCTTTGCACTCAAAACTATTCAGGAACTTGAACAGAATCTGGATTGCTCACAGTTGTCACTCAATAAAACTGACTTCATTTTTTTTTTTTTTTTTTTTTTTTTTTTTGGTCTCCTGATGATCTCCCTAAGAGCTAGAATTGTTATCAGCCTGGAGCGTAACCCAGGCACACATTACTCATGAACTACAGAATTCACATCCGCATAGTGACTCAAACACATTGAAGTACATACTTAATGACATTTGTAACAGAATTCAATCTATAAGAGCAGAGTAATTTCACTCACAGAGGAGAAATCATGCTCCATTGGGCTGATGTCAAGAAGCACAAGGGATAAAGTGTTTTGAAGAACGCTATCTTCAGTCAAATCTCCCTCTCAAAATTCTAAAACAGCTTCAAAAACATTGTAAGCATACGCACACATACATATAATTCTGTTATTCCATGAAAGGTAGATGAAAATAGTACTTTCCCCCGATTAGAAATTTAGTTTTCCATAATCCTTACAAGAAGAATTTGTTTCTTTGCTTGAAAATAGATGTCTACTTCCATATTTCATGTTGCTTGCTTACTGCTGAAAATTAATGCGAAGACAATGCCTGCTCAGTTCTACACTGAAAAATAAGGGACACCGATCATTTCACAGAAAATGACATGAACACCTGAGATCACCCTTTAATAAGGATGGAGCGGGAGGGTCTTTATCATTATTCATGATCTCATGTAAAGAACATGGAACTTGATAGGGTGACAGAAATAATAGCATAACCCCATCCTTTCAATGATTCATCATAAGCAAGAAGAATGCTCACTTGCCACAGTTTTCTTGTTTATTAACCATAAGAATGGAGCAACAACACACACCTGCAATGACAACTGAGCAAAGTAGCAGAGCTTATACCAATAAAGTACTTAGTGTACTGTCTAGCACAGAGTAACTGTCATAGAAAGAATAACAACCTCCCACTCTCTGTCCATATCCTAAGCCCTGGGGTTTGCTGATGTGTCTCCTTCTTTGACAAAGGAAAAAGATAGGCAGTAGATTGTATTGAAGTTGCTAATTGGATTACTTTAATGCAGTTTGATTATCAGGACCATGTAGACAAGTCTAATAAAATAATAGGGTTCTTAGATATAGGTAAGTAAGAGGGAAGAGCCAATGTTTGACGAGGACGCTGGATGAGAAAACCCTGATTGGCCATGACTTCAGTAAGAAACAAGGCATTTACCAAGCAATGAGGGAAGCTTAAGAGCTAGGGGAGACAGGAGTGCAATTCCTTTAAAAATCTGCCAGGCTGACTTAGACTTGCGGCCCCCAGAATCTTAAAGCATAAATTTGATTTGTTTTCAACCATCAAATTGATGGAAATTTGTGATGTAGTTAATCAGGAAACTAAGAAAGCCATTCATCCACCGCGAATTCTGATGTTGAACAAAGGAAGTTCTCCGTGGGAATAGTGAGTGGCCTTTGATGTAGTACCTGCTGAGTGGATACCCTAACAGGAAGTGATATTTCTAGATTAAGACAGGGATCCAAGAATCCATATGCATACAAAAAGAGTCACAATGAAATAGCTTGCGTATATATAGTATATGTTCATAATTAAGGAAAATGTGGTCTTCAAGAAATGAGTCAGGGCGATGGCAAGACGGTTCAGCAGGTAAGGTAATTAAATTACTTTAACGAAGTTGGATGATCAGGACCATGTAGACAAGGCTAATAAAATAATAACGTTCTTAAATATAGGTAAGTAAGAGGGACGAGCCAATGTTCTACTTTGCTGCCAAGCCTGATGATCGGAGGTCCATCCCATGACCCACATGCTTCTAGAAAAGAAGTAACTACTGTAAGTTATCCTTACTCACCCATCCACAGCTTCCCACTTACACAAGTAAATAAATGCTTACCAAAGAGGGGTGAAATGAGGCAGGAGCAAGGCATGATATCCTACAAGGTGACGTCACCATCTTTTGAACACACAGGCATGCCATGCAAACCCCCAGCCTTGTAGGAGATTAAATCCAACATCTTTGTTAAGTGCTATCCTTTCCTGAGAAATTCAAATGCACTTATTCTTTTATAGACCTGTTTGACATTTGCCACGATTTCATCAGTATAATGGACTTATACTTATTAAAAACTGAGTTTTAGGTAAGCTAATTTGTCAGAAGTAGGAGGGGAAACTGACAGACTTAAGGACTGAATTCAGCTTTCATTTCCAAGTGCATGCTCTTCTGTTGTAACCCACATGCATGTTTTTTAGGGATAGGTGGTTGATTTTCGGCTCACGGATCATTTGGTTCACCATATAACAGGTATTATATTACAGTAGTTACAATAGTGAGATAGAGGTATATGTGGCCTGTATGCATGAATGATGAAATAATCAGGAGATATGAATGAGTGCAATGTAAGCAAGGGTGATATCATCTGTACCATAAATGGCAAGTCATAGCAGAGGTTCAGAAGTCATTTCCAAGGCCTGGAGCGGGGCCCCACAGAGTCAAGAAAATGGCATGGCAGTTAATAGCAACAGAATGGATCAGAGTACCAAGAGAATGCAGTGTGGGAGTGTGTGCAGTAGAGGTTGAGGTTGAGAAATGACAGGAGCTGGACCAAAGAGATGGTAGCTGAGAGTCTGGTTTGCTGCTAGTGCTTCTATCTTGTTCTGATAACAGTGTCAGTGAAGGCATGGAGCAGCATCAGCCGACTCACAACTGGGCCAATTCTATATCTGCAGTGAGGACCTTGCAAGGGCTCCGCAGGAAGTTGTCATCACATAGTGGGAGTTGGTGGGAGAGCGGAAGTGGGGTCTTAGCGACCTTAAGTAAATGGGGCTCTACCTTTGTGCGGACTCTCAGCACTCTCTCTAACTTTTTGGTTTGTGATAGGAGCAGCTCTCTCTGCTACTCATTTCTGCTCATTTGTTTTCTGGCATCCTAAAATAAGGGGATTATTCAATCATGGATTGGAACATCCATTCATGATTTACAATAAACTTCTCTTAATAAATTAACCACCATGATTTTTTTGTTACAATGACAGAAGTGTATCATTGTGTATCACTCTGCCTGGAATAGGAGATAGACTAGAAAACATTGCAGCTATCTGTAAAAATGCCACAGGTTGGTACTACTTGTAGTTAATGGCAAGATGGTAGAAATTAAGCGTTGCGTTTGAAAGCTGTCTCATATACCGTTTTAGCAGAACTGCCCTAAAGGGAGAAAGGATGGTATGAAAAAAAATGTTTTTGAGGGAACAGGTTTCTGGCTTAGTTCATTTGCATAGAACATTGACCAGGAGGTGTTTCGTAAGTGACAGCAGTGATTTCTTTCAGTGTAATGACAATTTTAGATTCTTGCAGGATTTTTGAGAAGACAGGTCAGCTGGTAGTAAGTCCAAGACACAAGGCAGGCTCTAAGTGAGGAGATGTGACCTGGATATAGAGTTGGTTCCCATCCCCATGATGATAGCAATTACACATGATAGAATCTGAGAGTTAAAAAACAGGACGGGGTTGATCCAAGGGCTGCACCCTAAGGCTCAGGAACAATTAAGGCATAAACAGGAGACTGGTTGCAGAATAAGTGGAAGTATGAAGAATCAAGAAAAAAAATATATATAGAAGGTGTGACTTTTATTCCATGTGGATTTACTCCAAGAATCTTTCCATTTGGTCATCTTTGCACATGGGATGCTACTTATGTACCTCAGTATATTCTATCCAGTATAATCAACCACGGGGCTTTCATATGTCACTCAAGAAGTACCTATAATTTGCTTCTCTGAAGGAAGTTAGGTGGTTCTGGCTACTTGCTCATTAGCGTGCAAATCTTTTTCTCGACTCAACGTCCTAACCAAGACATCTATGAAGTACCTGCCACAAAGCAGAAACTCGATGAATGTCTTTGCTGTATGAATGACTCGCTAATAACTGCTCACAAGAATTGTTATTTGAGGTAGTGGCAGTGGTAAGCGCATAAGCTCTGCAACAGTGGTCCCTGTACTCTAAAACAGCCCAGCTGTGCTGGAATTAATTTTGAGTGATTAGTTCATTGTATGATTTTGCAAACTAAGCAGGAAATCCCCACATTTATATGCCTTGTTGACTTTAAAGGATTTTTTTTCATTTGTTATAATTTCATTATAAATTATTGAGGGAAAATGGGGCTTCCACAAAATAACTCTAGAGAAAAACATTTCCTGACCATTCCCACAGCGAGGAGCACACATGATCATAAATGTGAAAGTCTTAATTATTAACTGAAGTCTTAAAAGCAAAGCAAAACAAAATTCAACTATTTCAGCGTGCTTACCCCTACGGCACCCAGGTAATCTCCAATCTGTCTCTGGGCTCACTGTTGGTTTAGCTTTAATGACAGCTTCATTCTCGGCTGTTTAAACAGCCATTCTCAGACTTGGCATGGAGCAGGTGTCTGCAGTAATTGCTTAATTGTATGTGTATAATAATGCTTGGTGGTTTCAGTAATAGTCAACATAATAAAAGTGTGGAGAAAGTCCCTCTAGGTAGATGTAAAAATCTGAAACAATGCCAATACTTTCCCAGTTTTGCTGACTCTGGGGTTGTGACGGGAGGTCCCAAGCTGAGGAAGATGTGGTGACTCTGTAGGATCGGAGTCCAGTTATTTGGCATGATAAATGCTTCTGGAGATGCTCCCAGCATAACCATTCCATTAGCACAGCATTGACCTCTCAGTTGAACCTTGCAATTTGAGACATTTATCTTTTTAACAGCAGCACTATAGGCATCCAACAATATTCTTGTTGTGGATTTTTCTAAGTGGCGATGACAACAGAATGGCTGTGTGAAATGATAGTTGTAAGAAGAAACGCAAGACCAAAGTATGGATACTTCATTCCTGCTTAGAATGGGGAACAAAATACCCATGGAAGGAGTTACAGAGACAAAGTTAGGAGGTGAGACAGAAGAAAGGACCATCCAGAGACTGCCCCACCCGGGGATCCATCCCATATACAACCACCAAACCCAGACACTATTGCAAATGCCAGCAAGATTTTGCCAACAGGACCCTGATATAGCTCTCTCTTGTGAGGCTATGCCAATGCCTGGCAAATACAGAACTGGATGCTCACAGTCATCTATTGGATGGAACATGGGGCCCCAAAAAAGAAGCTAAAGAAAATACCAAAGGAGCTAAATGGGTCAGCAACGATATCGGAGGATCAACAATATGAACTAACCAGTACCACCCCCCCACCTCAGAACTGTGTATCTAGTTGCATATGTAGCAGAGGATGGACTAGTCAGCCATCAATGGGAGGAAAGGCCCTTGGTCTTGCGAAGATTATATGCCCCAGTACAGGGGAGTGCCAGGGCCAGGAAGCATGAGTGGGTTGTTTGGGGAGCAGGGCAGGGGGAGTGTATAGAGGACTTTCATTCAGGATACCATTTGAACTGTAAATGAAGAAAATATCTAATAAAAATGAAATTTAAAAAAGAAGAAACACAATATGAGACAATGGACTGACTGCCTCTGTGTCGACAGCTTACTTTGAAAAGATATCTGTCACACATTGCTTTTGTCTGCCATGCACTTGAACACACAGACATGAAGGATTCACCGCCAGGCTTCATGCCGAAAGGCAAAGAAAATGTAGATGTGATATGCTACAGCTTCAAGTGGTCTGTATAGTAGCAGGCAAACACTTCCTGCAGAGTGCTGAAAGAACCATTTTGTGTTCTTCAGGCAGCAAGTCTGCGTCACAGCAATGAAACTATACTATTATGGCATCACAAGTCACATGCAACATGTACACATATGACTATCATTTCTGCTTTCCAGTAAAACTTTATTTGCAAAACCCAGCATGGACTCTAGAATGTCAACCCCTACTCCACAGCATCCTATTATATTGTAAATAGTTACCATTTTAATTAAAATATTCAAGTTATTTTGTCATCTATAGACAAAAAATCCTGTGGATTATACTATTCCTGTGTGTACTTGAACTTTCAAACAAAACCAAATTATAATTATAATTATAATGCCTAAATTCTAGAATTAGAATAGAATTGTAGGGCTAGAAAAAAAAATGGCATAGCTATTGAGTACATAATGCTATTGCAGAGAAACTGGGTTTTGTTCCCTACACTAATACCAGCAACTTGGGGCCAGCTGTAACTCCAGCTTCATAGGATCTGATACTGTCTTTGGAACTTTGTGGACACCTGCTCTCCTGTACTCAGGTATTCAAACACAAACAACTAAAACTAAATCTTTTTCATAAAACAATAATACCTATGCATTAATTTCTTTTTTTTTCCCAGAGCAGTACTTCATATGTATGCTGATTAAAATAGCAAGAAGTATCACAGAGTGCTACAATTTTTTGGGTGGCCAGGGAGGAAGCTGTGATCTTAGTTCAGTCCTTAGAAACCATGCAATTAATTCAGTGGCACACATCTCTAATTCCAGTGCTGGAGGAGGAGCAATAAGTTTACCTCTGGGGCTTGATGGCCAGCCAGCCTAGCCTATCGGGTGAGCATTAGGGCAGTGGAAGAAAGTGGGTTAATACCAAGGCTGAATGTGGCTGAGAATAACCACTCAGATGTCCTCTGGCGTCTACCTCTTCACATGAACACTTGCATTTGCACCAGAATTCGCGAGTGTGTGCGCGCGTGCACACACACACACACACACACACACACACAGAAAGGAGGGGGGAAGTACTTTTTAATGAACTCAATTGAATAGATAACTCACTGTAGATAATTAGGCCATTAAAATTCTTTTCTTAATTTTTGCATTTCTTTTTAATGCTTATCTTCTTAAAAATAAGCAATTAGTTTAGAAGCTAACTATCAGAAATAAAATTGTCTCACTTCTCCATCATTAGCAAGTTACTGTGACGTCAGCTACATGTGATGGATTCTCCCATCCTTCTTTTGTCACAGGAACTCTCCTTATAAAGTTATTTAATTCTTACTGTTGAACAGAAATGAGCTTATGATTTAGTGTCATTGACTGAAAGCACAGGAAAAATTTTCCCATCAAGGGAAGCTTTAATCTTAGCACATGAATAAAGATGTGGTTGAAAACTGCACTCACCTTTCTGAAAATTAGTTTTAGTTTCTATTCTTTCCAAATCAGTTACGCCAGAAGAAGGTTTAATGGATAGAGATCAGTCAGGGAGATGGCTCTGGCATTAAGGTACTTGTACAAGCCTACGGACATGAGGTTAGTACCACAGAACCCAGATAAGAAGCTAAGAATAGCAATGCATACTTGTAACCCTGGCAACTAAGGAGGCAGTAAGAGGTGGAGCTCTGAAGCTTACTAGTCCAATAAATGAAACCCTGTCCCATTGAGAGACCTTGCCTCAAAAAAAAAAAAGTTTAGGAAAAAAAAATAATTCTATTTTGTTTTCCTGCTCGGTGAGATTTAAGCATCTTCCCTTAGGTCCTCTTGTTACTTAGCTTCTTTGGGTCTATGGATTGTAGCGCAGCTATCCTGTACTTTATGGCAAATATTCACTTATAAGCGAGTACATATCATATGTTTTTCTGGGTCTAGGTTACTTTACTAGGATAATATTTTCTAATTCTATCCATTTGCCTGTAAATTTTATGATGTCCTTGTTTATAATAACTGGGCAGTATTCCACTGTGTGAATCCATCATATTTTCTTTATCCATCAGGATGGTTGAAGTGTGGGTAGGGGAGAGGCAGAGAGAGAGACAGAGAGAGAGAGAGAGAGAGAGAGAGAGAGAGAGAGAGAGAGAGAGAACTGGAATAGAGGGCAGACATCTCTGGGATGAACCAGAAACCTAGGACAAGGGAAACTTCTAGGAACCTATGAGGATGACTCTAGCTAAGACACCTAGCAATAGGAGATATAGACCCTGAAATGGCCACCTTCTGTAACCAGGTGTGACTTCCAAAGGAAGGATAGGGACAACAACCCAGTCACAAAACCTTTGACCCACAGTTTATCCTGCCTGCAAGATGTGCAGGGAATCAGACAGAGCAGGCATTGACAGAATAGTCGATCAATGATTAGCCCAACTTTAGATCATGAGGGCAAGTCCACCCCTGACACAATTAATGATATTCTCCTATACTTGCAGACAGGAACCTAGCATAACTGTCCTTTGAGAGGGTTCACCCAGCAGCTGATGAAAACAGATACAGAAACCCACAGCCAAACACTAGGCAGAGCCTAGGAGCTCAGGGAATCTTGTAGAAGGAGAGGGATACAGACCAAACGATCCAGAGGGTTCAAGGACAACATAAGAAAACCTACAGATTTAACTAACCTGGGCCCATGGGGGCTCACAGAGACTTGAACTATCCACCAAATACCTAGGTCCCCTAAACATATGTAACAGATGGGCAGCTTGGTCTTCATGTGGGACCCCTAACAACTAGAACAGGGGATGTCTGTGATTCTGTTGCCTGGCTTTGGCTTCTTTTCTGCTAACTGGGCTGCCTTGTCTAGTCTCAATAGGAGATGATGCACCTAGTCCTACTACAACTTTATATGCCAAGGTGGATGATTATCCATGGAAGGCATCCCACTATCTGAGGAAAAAGAGATGGGTGATAGTGGGAGAAGAGGGGTAGAGGGGAGGACAGGAGAGGAGGGAGGGAAGATGTCATCAGGATGTAAACTAAATGGATGAATTAGGAAAGAAAGAAAGAAAGAAAGAAAGAAAGAAAGAAAGAAAGAAAGAAAGAAAGAAAGAAAGAAAGAAAGAAAAGAAAAAAGAAAGAAAGAAAGAAAGGAAGAAAGGAAGAAAGGAAGAAAGAAAGAAAGAAAGAAAGAAAGAAAGAAGGAAGGAAGGAAGGAAGGAAGGAAGGAAGGAAGGAAGGAAGGAAGGAAGGAAGGAAGAAAAGGAAGGAAGAAAGAAAACTAAGAAAGGCTTGCAAGGTCAAGTTCTGGTCCCCTCGCCTCTCTCTGACACCCACCCACACACCCATGCACACATGTGCACACTCGCACGCATGCATACTCACACACACACACACACACACACACACACACACACACACACTCACACTCACAAACCAAAAATCTCTAAGAACTGAAGGATGCTAACTAGAAATTCAGGAGAGTGGAAAGAAGTCTGATCTATCTACTGCTGTGGTGCTGTGAATAAGAAATGTCCCTTGGAGGCTCCTGTATCCGAATTCTTGTTCCGCAGTTGATGGTGATGTTTGGTGAGGTTAGGGGACCATTATGAGGTACAGCCTTATCGGAGGAGTACATTACTGAAGATGACCTCTCAGGGCTTATACCATACCATTTTGAATTCACTTTCTGCTTTCTTTATACAAATGGAGATATAATCTCTTGGCTTCCTACTCCAGCCACCTGCTGTCTTGCTTACCCACTTAATGGACTCCCCTTCGGGAAAGATTCATCTAAATAAACGATTCCTTCTATATGCTGTTTTTGATCTCAGCATTTATCACAGTAACCGAATAGTAATTGCGACAATAACACACTTACAGGATTGCTTTCACAGTTATTCACAATGTATTAAAAACTCCATATTTACATTTCAAGATTTACTTCACTCGTGGGAGACAGGAGAGTAGAACCCAGAGGCACATGCGTTCTCCACACTTTGTACACAGTCCAGGTATGACCAGAGAGAGATGCAAACTATTTTTTCCCATCCTTGATTTTAGGAAATGCCACCAGGATCTCATTATGATCTGAAGGTGACCTAATAAAGGACTGTGTTCTCTGCCTGACTTGTTACATAGCTGCAACCTCTCTTGTATGACTAAAGACTGTGAAGCTCTGAAAGGGCCAAGCAATCAGCAATATATAGTGTCTTCCCTGGGCTGTGTTCTGACCTCTTAAGTGTGATGTAATAATAATAATAATAATAATAATAATAATAATAATAATAATAATAATAATAAATATATAAAAACTTCATCATCACTATGTTAAAATAATTATTGATCCCTGAATCTGGATATATTTACCATCCATGAAACAATACCTACCTGGCATGTATAAAAATATTAAGCTTTTTCTCCAGACAGAAAAGTATCTGGAACTGGCCAGTTGTTTGAAGTTTACACAAAAGTCATGAGAAGAGAGAGAGAGAGAGAGCTAAGCATTCGATTGTCTTTCTCCCTTCCCCTTCACTTCTTTGTAAATCTTTTCCCAGTTAATGAACTTCCTAGAAAAGGAGCGAGAGAAACATGGTTTGTTGCTCCAGAACTCCACTTGGCACACTCTCCTCAAAAAGCAGGTCATATGTCTCAAATGGTTTTCTGCTACCATGGCAGCTGACCTCGTATTCTTGCTGTGATATGAACCAGCACACACCTAGAGCTGTTAGATTTGCATTTTAATCTTTGCTTCTTTGTTCTCACATCTAATTGATGGACTCATAAAAATTTTAAATGACAGTCGTTTATTGCATGGGCAGAGCAATGACTCGGGAGAGACACATGAATCAGAGGAACAGCCAGGCGAGAGTTTGTCTTCAATTTTATAAGTATTTTTTAAAAGGAGTTCAAAAGATTTCTGCACACCTTATCTCATGCCAGAGTCTGAGATATTTCATCAATTAGTTCACAGACTTAATTTTAGCCTGATAAAGTATGTGATCATTTAATTTTAAAATATTTTTTACAGACCTATCAGAAAACTAATATTCACCCATCTTCATCTAGTAAGGAAAATACATCTGGATAAGAATATGCATGGTTGCCCTCGCCATGGCTATTTGGGCATCATGTAGGAAAAAAAAAAGTCTTAGAATGTTGGCTTAGTGGATAAAGTAGTTACCACCACCCAAGGATAAAAGACAGAGTTCAGAGTCCACGTAAAATCTGATCAGTCATGGCAAATGGTCTGTAATCTCAGTACATAGTAGGCAGTGACATGAGATCCCTGGAGCCAGCTGCCAAGATGAACTCTCTGGAATTAGTGAACTTTGTATTCAGTGATAGATCCAGCCTTGATAAATAACGACTGTTCAACAAAGACATCCAATATCAACCTTACACATAGTCATGATAGTGCAGGGACACACTGCACACAGAAAACACACCTGGAAGCACAGATGAACAAGCCTGTGCACTTACACACACACATGAGAAACATAAGAAAGAAGAGAATTTTTCCATTCTCAACTTACAGAGTTAGAAGCATGCTATTCCCTAAATCCTGTACCAAAGTAGACTGGGCTATACTCTAATGTCCATGAGATGGACCAAATGAAAACTGAAGGTATTAAACTAGAATGATAAACACCATATCATCCAAATTTTAGGGTACAAGTCAAGTGGGCGGCCATTATTACAAACAACTCACTTGCTTTTAAACTCACTTGACACATTTAAATGGACACGACTGACATTCTTATTGAAATCAGTATCCAAACAGACTCAGGAACTTCATATGACATGGCCTGGAGCTGTCCCTAGATTTTTGACTACCTACAGTCACTATCCACCTACATAAAGAAACTTAATTTTATGCCAGAGTCTTTGTTAGTGTATCTTTGGCAATTACACAGAGATATTTTCAAAAGCATTATGATCATTGAGGGCACAGCCTAATACTGGCTGTGCTGCCTTGTAAGGGCATTTGAAACTGGCCTGAGAGAAGCAAGCAGAAGTGACTTGATCAGCCTTGAATTTCATGATGACATTCGTAGCTGAAAGCAGCTTCACTGCCCTTTTCATGCTGGGAAGCAATTTGAAATAAATATTCTCTGAGAACTTGAACACATGTATATTGTTCCATCACACTTCCAGATATTTTTCAGAGACTTGACTATATCAATTCTTATTTATTTTGTATGATTGTTGATTATGCTACTATTTTTGTGCCTGTCCAGTTCATGTGAAATATTTCTCTTTGAAATGCCTTACTTTTAAAACAACAAAAGGTAAGAAAAAGTGTCACTGTTCCTATACATAGATTATATCTATTCATAGCTATATCTATATTATCTATCTACTATATATATATATATGGAAGGGAAAGAGGAAACTATAATTGTATTATAGTCTCAAGAAATAATAAAATATTTCTCAATGGATTAAAGTAATTTATTTCAAAGCACAGGGTATAACATATTTAGCTACTAAGAAAAATTGTTTTTCCATAAAAGCTAGCTAAAATCACATTGCACATAAATTATACTTGAAACATGCTTATACCTAGTCCCCAATAGATATGGAAACAGAATGACACTAAGAGTGACTGGGGTGGCTTTTCCTGGTTGTTAACTTGACTACAAATGGGATTAATTTAAACCCAAGCAACTGATTACAACTTTGAGAAATTTTTCTTAATTGGATCATTTGTAGTAGGAAGTCCCACCCTAAATCTGGTTTTCACTCTCTGGGGGCAGCCAATATGCAGTAATAAGAGAAAAGCCTTTAGCTGTTCGCCTGCTTATCTTCCCTCTTCTTGACAAGCTTATTCCTCCACTAAAGGCTACTTCCTCATGATTCCAATGTGTACTGAGGACCAGCTGATACATCCAGCCTCGTGGACTGAACAACTACTACATTCTTGGGCTTTCCATTGGGAGACATCCATTGTTGGACTCTCTGGACCACAATCTGTAAGTCACAGTAATAAATCTCCTTTACATATTCATTCTATCAATTCTGTTCCATTAGGGAATCGTGACTAATGTAGTAAATCTCAATATTACTCTTTTAGCAACAGATGAACTCCTTTTATTCAGAAGCACACAGAGATGTAACCTATTCAGCCCATTTCATACACACATGTTGTTGATAGTCTTGTGTAGCTCCAAGCTCTATTAGATGACCACACACCCATTGCCATGTTGTAAGAGGATCATGGTGAACGGTATGGCTAAGTCTGAGCTGGAATGAGTAGGATCATCATCGTAGTCAGTTTTATAGGAATATGAAATTCTCAACGGATAGATAAAAATACTTTTTGTTTGTTTGTTTGTTTGTTTTTCAAGACAGGGTTTCTCTGTGTATCCCTGGCTGTCCTGGAACTCACTCTGTAGACCAGGCTGGCCTTGAACTCAGAAATCCGCCTGCCTCTGCCTCCCAAGTGCTGGGATTAAAGGCGTGCGCCACCACTGCCCAGTATAAAAATACATTTTAAAAACACCATTAAAAACAGTTCTCTTCTGTTACACATGTTCTAGAAACATGAAATAGAGAATACCTGTTTGCTATTTTGAAAATAACATCCCAAGTTTCCAAATGAAGGTGCAAGAGCTGCTCTGAGGTTTATTACCTGCATTCCTCAATAAAACGGTCTTCATAAGTACAAGATCTGGTCAAAGAGATTTCCTATTTCCAGTGCCTCCTGATGCACAATTGCATTAGAAAAACATTTCCTAATTCTTAGACAATCAAAGTAAGATTGTATAATGTCACCCTGACTCTACCTATCTTGTTCTCTGGGTTCCCATAGCCCATTTAAAGAGATAATTGTAATGCTCAACCATGCCACACCTTGTTATGAAGCCTTCTTTAACACTAACTAGGTATGAACAGGATGTTAGAAGACACTCGCATGCCTTTAACCACACTTCTACTTGACCCATGCCACAGATGTCACCCTCTGAGTTCCATATCCATAAAGTACATATTCCTACATAACATAGATATTTCCTGTATTCCCCATTCTTTGGTATACATGGAATGAATACAAAAGGTGATTCAAGAAAGAATTTGCTATTCACTTAAAGGATGTTTTGATGTTTCGAAGCCATTTAGCGTCACACACACACACACACACACACACACACACACACACACACACACACAAGTGTAAAACCCCTTAGTTATTTTTAAGAATTGTATACTAGGATGTGTAGAAGAGATTCTCCTGGGTTTTATATTGATATCACTATCTCCTAGGTTGAAAGAAAATACAGCAGTTGGCAATGGTGAAAAGGCCATGAGTTTAGTGCCAAGGTCAGTGGCAAGTCTGATTTAGTCATCTGGCACAATGTTACTACTGCTGCTCCTTACAGATCAAACTACCCATTAGCTGGAAATGTCTATTCTCTTCCAGGAACCATCTGTACCCAGAAATATCTTCTTCTCTAGTTTTCTGTGGTTTCTTTTAGTGTTACAGATACCAGTGCTGTGCTATAATTTACTTTTATTAGGGTCAAAGACATACACTGCGCATCTTCAAATATTTTATATTACACATTTCATTTCATTAACATTTTAGATTTTAAACTTTGGTGCTCAAAAGATGTCTCAGAAGTTTAGAACACTTGTTGTTCTTGAAGGAGATGTGGGTTTGATTTCCAGCTCCCACATGGTAGTTCACAACCATCTGTAACTCAAGTCCCAGGGAATATGACTTCCTCTTCTTCTTCTTAAGGCACCAAACATGCACATGCAGTAATCCGTACACAATGACAAAATGCTCATATATTAAATAGACAAGTAATGAACTTTGGGATAAAAGTGAAAACTTCTTAGACACCGAGTTTGAATAGGAGCTTCACAAAGTATTCTTGATATATATTTTTTAATTTATACAAGGATTAAATACTAGTCAAAATTTTATAAAGTATAAAAGGATCAAAACCAACTTATAATGGGTAAGATTAAAACATAATCCCCAAAGATATATTTGATCCAAGGAATCTTTGAGTGCACCACACAGCATAGGAAAGGGGACTCTGCAGGTGCAATCAAATAGAGGATTTTGAAAGTTGAAATTACCTTGGACTAGAATGAACCCAACATCACTCCAAGAGTCCACATAAGAAAGGCAAAAACAGAGACTATAAATGGGATAAGAGAGGTTGGCTGAGAATCACTGAAGGTAAAGGAGTCCACATAAGGAAGACTAAAAACAGACACTGTAAATGGGCTAAGAGAGTTTGGCTGAGAATCATTGAAGGTAAAGAAAAGGTGGCAAGTTGAGGAATGTAGCTAGATCCATAAGCTGGACTAAGGAGGGACATAGACAACAGATCCTCCCCCTTTCTGACAGTTTAGAAAAAATAGCCTTTGTATATACTCCAATTATAGTTCAAAATTCCATTCCTTTCACCAAACTTCTAAACAGTAAGATAGGTTGAATTGATTTAAGCCTTGGATTTTATGGTGTTTTATGACATAAATAATAGAGCTGAATACTTATTGTATTGAGTTTTCTTTTTTTTTCTGCTTTCTTTGTGTTATGATTATTTTCATATCATTGTTTTTTTGTAGTTTAGCTAACCAAGAGATAAGAAAGCACATAAAGAAAATTCGTGGGGTAATACTTGTTGATGTCTTTCACTTTCGGTTTTTATTTTATGAAATAAAACACATCTGTTAGAAATATCTTTAAAAAATTATAGGGATCATAACACAAGATTCATAACCAGTGATTACATGAAACAAAGACTTCTCCAAGTAAGTCATCTCCACTATTAACTTCTAGAATATTGGACACTTGTATAAGAACATGCACAGGCTGTTGGCTACTAATTCTCCTGCTGAGCGCCTTTGAAAATACTGTGAGGCAAGAGGGAGTAGGCTACACATAGTTTCCTTTGAGATGAATGGGCCCCTAAATTTTAATTCCTTGGGAGAAGTGGCTTAGTGGGAAAATCTTGTTCAATTGTGCTAGATAGAGTCCACTTAAGCAGACTTTAAAAATCTGAAATATAATCATCTTTACCACAAAGGGCATTCAATATGTCAAGACACTTCATTACTGAAGGACTAGAAGGTTTGAAGAGCAGCAGGCATGCAGATGTTAAATGCTTATACCCAAGCACTGCAAATGTCCTCATGTCAGCAATCTCTTCCAAGAACACTTATTTGTTTGCTTGGCCTATGCTGCATTGGGAAAATAAATAAAAGTCATGGATGCCTCTTTGAGAGAGTTCTGTTTTTTTTAATTACGTATTTTCCTCAATTACATTTCCAATATTATCCCAAAAGTCCCCCACACCCCCCCCCCACTCCCCTACCCACCCATTCCCATTTTTTGGCCCTGGCGTTCCCCTGTACTGGGGCATATAAAGTTTGCCTGTCCAATGGGCATCTCTTTCCAGTGATGGCCGACTAGGCCATCTTTTGATACATATGCAGCTAGAGTCAAGAGCTCCGGGGTACTGGTTAGTTCATAATGTTGTTCCACCTATAAGGTTGCAGATCCCTTTAGCTCCTTGGATACTTTCTCTAGCTCCTCCATTGGGATCCTGCAATACCTCTCCTGGGCATATATCCAGAAGATGTCCCAACTGGTAAGAAGGACACATGCTCCACTATGTTCATAGCAGCCTTATTTATAATAGCCAGAAGCTGGAAAGAACCCAGATGCCCCTCAACAGAGGAATGGATACAAAAAATGTGGTACATTTACACAATGGAGCACTACTCAGCTATTAAAAAGAATGAATTTGTGAAATTCCTAGGCAAATGGTTGGACCTGGAGGGCATCATCCTGAGTGAGGTAACATAATCACAAAAGAACTCAAATGATATGTACTCACTGATAAGTGAATATTAGCCCAGAAACTTAGTATAGCGAGATATAAGGTACAATTTGCAAAACACATGAAACTGAAGAAGAACGAAGACCAAAGTGTGGACACTTTGCCCCTTCTTAGAATTGGAAACAATCACACATGGAAGGAGTTACAGAGACAAAGTTTGGAGCTGAGACAAAAGGATGGACCATCTAGAGACTGCCATATCCAGGGATCCATCCCATAATTAGCCTCCAAACGATGACACCATTGCATACACTAGCAAGCGTTTTTTGCAAGGACCGTGATATAGCTGTCTCTTGTGAAACTAGGCCGGGGCCTAGCAAACACAGAAGTGGATGCTCACAGTCAACTATTTGAGAGAGTTTTTACACTCTATGCTTGAATTCTCTCTCTCAGCATATAACTCACTTGGTTATGTTAATAGACAAATTCGAATAGACATTATAACCAAGGCAACATCTGGAAGAAGAAGTTCAATGGGTACTTACTGCTTTAGAGGTTGAGTCCATGACAATAGGGGGTGGTCATTTTTATTCCAACCACCACAATTTTAGAAATAAAATATATAACTTTGGGAGGGAGATTTTCTGGGGTAGGTGAAGCTAGTTGTAAAAAGTTGGCCTTTGATACAAGATAGGTATATTGTATTCAGGTATGAAGTCTCCCAAAAGTAAAATATGCAAAGTAGAAAACTGTTTAATAAATTTTAACTTTTGATCTGTAGTTATTGTACACAGTTTTGGAATAAGGCATGATGCTTTGACATGTACATTGTGGAGAAATATCTGATCCCCTGTGAGATTTAACATCTCCTCATAAGAAATGTTCAAGTCCTTATTACAAGCTAATTTGAGATAATATCTGATTAAACCTTAGTTTAAAAGTTAGAACAGTGGTTCTCAAGCGTCTTAATGCTGTGACCTTTTAATACAGTTCTTCTTGTTCTGGTGACTCCCCCAACCCTAAAATTACTTTCATTGATACCTCATAACTATAATTTTCCTATTGTTATGAATGATAATGTTAATATCTGACATGTAGAATACATGATATGAAACCCTTGTGAAAGTGTCATTTGACCCTCAAAATGGTTGAGAACAATCGACTTAGAAAAACAGACAAGCCACACATAGCTAAGCTTAATGATGTAAGGGCTTTTATGCAGGAAAACTAGAGAAATATCTTAGCTCCATTGAACAAACTAAAGTCTCATAGTTTCTCAGACATGACAGGTTTCAAGTTTGGGACATTTTGTAATTATAATTAACTGAAGATGACCCCCTTCCCCCAGGTCAAGGCTGAGAATTCTGTGAATCAGTGGCAGGTTGTAATATCTAAAATTTCCATGAGCCTTTCAACAGAGCCTCCAAGGATACACTAGGGACTGATTTCCTTCAGGTTAGATTGGTAAAGGCCAAAAGGAAAGAAGATCAGTTGTCTGGGGAAGGATTTCAGAGCCAATGGAGGCAAACATGAATGAGATGCAATTAACAACCTTGGCAGTAACCTAGTGCAATTCTGTTTAAACTTGAGATTTACCTTCCCTTTGCTCTGCTTCAGTTGTTGGTATTGGAAGAGAGCTGAAGGAAACAGAGAACAAATAGGAAGATGCAGGATTAATGGTTTCCATGGTTATAGGGAAGGGCCATCTGAAGTCAAAAGACAAGGTGGTGCCTAAATGGTTGGCTCAGCATCTTCCTGGAAGTGATTGACAATGGAGTTGGAGGCTAAATTACTCAGGATGTGGAACTGGAAGGAACTGGAATTGTGTGTTTCAGAATCACAGAGAAGCAATTTTGTACCCTCAGGTACAAAGGATACACACTAAGGTTTCATGATAATAACCACTGAAAAGTGAACAAAAAGTGACCACAGGACACACAGTTGGCTGATACCAGTGAACATGGAAAATTAGGAAGACTGACTATTAAAATTATCACATAGGATAACCATACAAAACATGGTTCAGGAAACACATGACAAGAGTCCATAGGTGTGTAGAATCTGACTTATTTGTTTACTTATAATACTGCTAGTAATAAAGATCTCTGAGGTGTCTGAGTTTAAGAAACCATGAATTTCAAATTAGATGCTCTCAGTTCACATTACAGCTTGCTGTCCTTGATTATACTGTCTTATCATATCAGTTGGGATATCCTAGTGACACTTAGTTATTACTTCAAATGAATCTTTCTGTGAGGTCTTTGGGAGTTCTCAAAACAAGACATACAAAGGAATAATGAGGATATTCATTCTATTCTAGCATTTCTAGTTAGTAATACACCACTATGCATAAAATCAGTTTAGCCCCACAGAAATACATATGCCAAAGTATAATTTGATTTATCTTTGTTAAAAATTAAACTAGTAGAAATTTCAGGGACCACAAAGCAATGAAAATTTATCTTTGTATAGGATTAAGGTGACCCTTACACCATAGGATAATCAGATCTTTGAAAGTGTTTTATGCTAAATATGCTAAAAGTCTAATAAAGACATTCTCCTTTCTCAGCATCTCAGATGTGAATCCTGTGACTTCTGAAGCTCTATCCAAGAGCTGGTGGGCCGGGTGCCTGAGAGTCTCTCTAAATGATTATCTGTGGTGGAGCTTCAGCAGTAACAGCTATGTACTCCAGAAAGGCATTGATTTGCCAAGTCTTACCCTCAAGAGCTATCCACTTCGCTTAACAAGATTCCCTTAATGGATAAGGAACAAATATTCTAGTCATTTATCAGTAGCTATTGGCTGAAATGCCATCCCTGCCAAGCACCTACCATTTGCTAGTCTGTGTACCAACTCAGATTGTGATGTTCGTTAACCCCATATTCTATGTCCCTAGTCATAGGCATCTTAAACAGGACCTTTATTTCCCTGTTATCTATCCTTTACTCCCGCCAGTCAACATATTCTTTTGTGGTGCTTATGTTTTCTTTTTCATATTTCTTTATGAAGAAGGAAATAGACTGAGATTGTAAGTCTACAGTATAAAATCATAGAATTCAGAAGCTGAGATCACAGACAGAGCATCTCTGGATAAATTATATTCATGGTATCATTAACTGTAATTGATAAAAGAGGCTTTATGTGGTTTATTACAGATAGTATATGGTACAGTGTATGTGCCTGCCTGAATTTACAGATTCCAGTAATACACTGAAGCAGGATGAGATAAGAGCAGCTACCATGAACAGGTACTGTAACTCACTCAAAAGTCTTGGCAGTGAGCAAGTTGTGACTTAAGCTCAGACATTTGGAGTCCAGAGTAAATATTTAGCTACTTTATGCATTTCCCATTCCTAATTGGAATTACTTAGAATTTATCCAAAGGCTGAATGCTCTCTTCCTTGTTGGTATAATTTGGCAGCTGAGCAGCTGGGTCTCCAGGAGATGATGAGTCTTCTTAATCCAGAAATTAAATCAGGGGCTTTCCAAGCTGAGTAATGTTCTGTGGTGCTAACATAAGCTGCGTGGTCACAGTGTGCACATGCTGTCAGTCTATCTCTCACAGGTGTCATAGTCTAGTTTTGTGAAAGAAGGAATGAGAGACAGGAGAGAAAGAGGAGAGAGGAGAGAGGGGAGAGGGGAGAGGGGAGAAGGAGATGGGGAGGAGAGGCGAGATGGGAGGAAGAGAGAGAGAGAGAGAGAGAGGGAGAGAGAGAGAGAGAGAGAGAGAGAGAGAGAGAGAGAGAGAGAGAGAGAGAGAGAGAGAGAGAGAGAGAGAAGAATATTTGTGGTAGGGATATATATATATATCACAAAGAAAATACTATTTAACTTAAGTTTCTCCTTGTCCTGAACAACTAGTGGAAATGAACTGTTTGTTGACAGGTTTTGTTGTTGTTTTTGTTGTTGTTGTTTTATTTCAGGGGTTGAAGTTAACTCCGCTCACTCATCTAGAGTGGAAAGAGAAGTCTGATTAGTCTTAGTCTTAGTCACATAAGGCAAAGACATAAACTTGTTGATGAATGTTGACCAGACCCTTCCTCCACTTTCAGTCCACTGGAGTTTGGAGCCATCACTGTTGGGGAAACACTTTTCCAAAATTGGTGGGGTTTTGCTTGTTTGTTTGTTTGTTTATTTTTGTTTTGTTTTTGTCACTGCCATTTACATAATCTTGGTCTTTCTTCTTGTCCTTCCTTCCTTCCTTCCTTCCTTCCTTCCTTCCTTCCTTCCTTCCTTCCTTCCTTCCTTCCTTCCTCCCTCCCTCCCTCCCCCTCTCTCCCTCTCTTTCTTTCTTTCTTTCTTTCTTTCTTTCTTTCTTTCTTTCTTTCTTCTTTCTTGCAAGTATTCTGTTCAGTCATCTACCTTGTTTTAAGGTCATGATAATCCTGTTGGGTCTGTTTAACAGATTAGAAGGACAGGACGAGGCAGAATTATTAAGAGAGTTGTTGAACTTTATATCCCTGAGAAGTAGCAGAACTAGAATCTGACTTCAGGCCTTCTTGTTGCCACCATTCTGGACCTAATGTGGGCAAAAGTGAGGTAGAGACATTGATTTGGAGTCAAAGATTCTAGGCTTCAGTGCCAAATCTGGCACATACCTCCCTCCAGTCAGGAAACACCTTGGAAGGAGTCTGGCTCCCACATCCACACAGTGACCTGCCCTCCCTTTCTCATAGGTTGATTTCTCAGCAGGATAAAGCTTGCTGCTAATTGGTAATGATGATTAGACACTCATAGTTCTAACTCACACCAAATAAAACTTAGAGTTCTGTCCTCCTTGAATGTGGTCAGAGTCCAGTTACATCTCATTGGAAAGAATACTAGTTTAGCAAATGAAGATGTGTGGGGAAAAACAATCTAGAAAGGAAGTGACTGAAAGTCCAGAATTGCTTTGTAACCTTCATTTAGTGTGACTAAATAAGACAAAGGTTAGTGTAAATGTTTGATAAGACACAGAGCAAAGCAAGTTGGGTTTTATGTGCAAGTAAAGACATTGCAGAATGCTTTACACATACGTTTTGTTCATATGGTGATTATTTCCTATTATTCTTGATTATGCTATAAGGAACAATAACCAGATTGCTGCTCTAAGTGAAGTCTGAAGTGATGAGCTAGAGAGAGATGGTAATGAATGAGATTGGACAGGCATGAGAGAGAAAGGGGGAGGGACACTATAAGTATTCTGTAGGCTGGGTTTCTAGATTAAATGTGAGGCCAGAGAAAAGAAATCTTGAGCATGTGTCACCAAAATGGGAAAGCAGAGTCATCTATTGTAAACAAATGAGCAGTTGAATATGGAGATCCAATGAGGAGTGGAATCTGTGCCCCCAGGGAACATGACAAACCATAGGGACCTTGGTCCACCTGACCTTGAACGCATAAGGCAGGAAGGAACTTCCAAGCTCCCAAATGACTGTTGAGGCAAGGTAGACAACTTGGTATGTTCTAATACCTCTGTGTTAGGTATGGTATTAGAAAACGATAATTTTGGGAGAGTTTAGGGGAAGGGAAGAACATGTCCCATATTCTGGCAAGGTGGCCCAGTGGGTAAGGGTAAATGCTTCCAAGCCTAATGACCTGAGTTTGACCCCCAGCACCCATATGACATGAGGATAACTGATTTGTCCAAGTTGTCCTCACACATTATGCCATGTGTGCACAATAGACTTAATAATTTATTTAACTAAATATACACAAAAGGTAAAAGATCTGAATATAGAGATTCAGTAGGCAAAAGTTATTTGACAAATACATGCACACACACACACACGCACACACACACATATCATATAAAATATGCATACACACAACATTGAGGTGATGATTAGAAGTAAAGCATGACTAATGACAACATATCAACTAAACTTTAGTATTGGACTGCTATTGTCAATATCTTTATGCTTTAGTCTTTCTTAATAGAGGCGATGTTTTCATGTGCAAAGGCTGCCAGAAATGTCTTTCTTGCCCGGGTACCTTTGTTTGTCCCAGTGAATAATTTTCTTTATAACTGTTTTGGCATTGTTCTCCCCATAATTTCCCTCATCATCATCACATTTTGCTTCTAGAAACATTTTCTCAAGTGCTTGGCTGTGTAATAATTGCTCCAAGTAGACGTTGCCAGTCCTTGCTTGTGAGCAGAGAGTCTGAGCGTTAAAGCTACCTACTCTAATATTTTTAATGCCTCTTGGAACCACACCAGCATTAACCATTTATAAAATACCAACCGCAGTGCGATATGTAGAAATGGAATTGTGTCTCACATTTGCCAAAACAACAGGCCTTTCTGAGATCATTTTTCTTTATTTGGTTTCTGGGAGAATACAATGTGGAGACCTGTGATCAGTTGCCAAAGGCAGGCTAGCATTGTTGTGCTTTTTTTTTCCCCTGAAATGATTTTATTATATTGAGCCTTTGCCTCTGAACACAATGTTCTAGCATCTGATACATGAATCAGTGCATTTTGAGAGTGTGACCCTTTGCTCTGTTCTATCTCGAAGTGCTAACCATGTTAACAGTTACTAACATTTAATGAGGAAACTTAAAAAATTTTCCCTGAGAAGGCAAAATGTGAATCTAGATTTCATCTGGAAGATGCAAAATGGAATTGAATAAAGTTTAATCCAAAATCAAGTTACTCCCATTCTTGGAAAAAAACATGTTCTGCCATAGGGCATGGTGTAATCACATTAGTTACATTTCTGTTGCTATAATAAAACACTCGACCTCCCCCCATAAAAAAAAATCATGTTAGGACAGAGAGGGTCTATTTCAGCTTACAATTCCAGAGGAGATACACTCTGTCATGGTGGGAAGGGCATGACTGGAAAAGAATGAGGCCAGTTTGGCCGTCAGGAAGCAGGTTGATAACATTTCATTCTTACACAGGAAGAAGATTAAAAAAAAAAGCAGGAAGTGAGGCAAGGCTGTAAACCCTAAAGCCCTCCCCCAGCCACAAACTTCCTCCAAATCTTCAAACATTCTCATACAAAACAAACAGTACCACCAACTGGTGACCAGTTGTTGACATACAGGAAGGGGCATTTCTCTTTCAAAAAACAATGTTGATTTCAATTTCTCAATGTTTCTGTCATTTCTATGTAATAGGACAGTAGAATACAGTACTGCACAGTCAGACAGAGTCTGAGATGGGAGCTGACTGGACCTTTCAAGTTTTGACTTTTGTTTTCTTGTTTATTATTATTATTATTATTATTATTATTATTATTAATTATTTATGTAGTTTTGAGATCTATCATTTCATTTACTCGCAAACTTGGATGAATCTAATTTGTTTACAAACCCCTTGATTAGAACATATTTGTTGTCTAACTTGTCAATAGAACCCTGAAAATCAAAACAATAACTGCAACTGTTGAGAAAACCAATAAAACCAATTAATATTACGTTTGTTTTGGGGAGAAACAACAGTGGGCTGAGATTATATCCTATATTAAACAACAGTGGGCTGAGATTGTATCCTATATTAAATGTCTAGAGACATTACTTTACCTTGTTGTTTGTGCAATGACGCCTTTTATTAGTCAATCAATATGGAGATGTGCTTGATATATATCATGTTGGTATCACTACTCTCCAGAAATATAAAACATTACAGAGATGTTTTATTCACATTCTCTGTAGGTGAGCAAAATCTAACAATGTTTCCTTGAAGAAGAACTGGAATCCAATTTCCATAGACAACTATATGGTTTCATGATGAGTAACAGAAAAAAGAAAATTCTACACACAGGAAAAAAAAAAAACAGGAGTGTGTGAAGATGGAAATAGTTTCTTGCTACGAGTACTTTTCTCATGTATTGTCAAGTGACTTTTCTTGAGGAAGCATAAACAAACACTTTTTTCTTTTTTTTCCAGAGGTAGATCCCAAAGAAGAGACCATAGTTATACATAAATTTTCAATAGTGACTCAGTGGGTTTACTGGGGTAACATGGGGAAGTACAGTTGATGATTATTTATAGAAGTATAGATAACTCAAAGACAGCTGGATCATGTGCAATGGGTCAGAACTCAGGAGTGTTGCATCCCTGGACTTCCATGCAAGAATCACAGGCAACTCGGCAGGCTGGAGAGGCTCCTCCTTAGCGATCGTTGCTTCTTACATAATTTGGGATGAAGTCTTATGATTCTTTTTTATTTCAGTCACTTCCTAGGAACTTCTGAGGTGTTGTTTTTTAAATGTGTGTGTGTGTGTGTGTGTGTGTGTGTGTGTGTGTGTGTGTCTGTGTCTGTGTCTATGTGTGTATCTGTGTCTCCGTGCTTTTGTGTGTCTGTGTCTGTTTATGTGTGTGTGCACTCAAACCCCACAGTAAGTTACACATGTGAAGGTCAGAGCACAACTTGCAATATTCAGTGTTCTCCTTCCATCAAGTGTATCTCGGGACAGAACTCATAGAATCAATACAATCAAGCTTGAAGGTAAGAGGTTTTATCTTTTAGCCAATCTAGCCAAACTCCGGAATTTTTTTTTTTTTTTTTTTGTACTTCCTAAGTTTTGAGAAGAAACCTCTCGCAAGGGGGGATGCTTCAATTCTAAAGGAACAGCTACACAACAAATATTAAACATCACAAAATATAAATAGAGATTTTTTTTTGCTGGGAGGTTGATAAGAAACTTGAATTCCTTTATTTTACTTGATCAGTAAGAATGAGGTAAGAAATTACAGCAAAAATAAACTAATTATGTAAACAAAATACATTTAAATATATTTGCAGCAGAAATGCCCCTCACACAAAGGCCACTGGCCCCTTTACCACTGTCCCAGTGTGGGATTTTAATGAATGCTGTGAGGAACTATTTACTCTAAGCCAGTGAACTCAACCTTGAAATTCAGCTTCAAGTTTGTAGCACCTGGTAGTGACTTCAGTTTAAGCCTGGTCACGTTCATGGCATCGAACTAAGGGAGGGTATAACTCAGAAAGATTCTCCAAGATTACCCTTGAGATGAAAAACTAAGTAAATCTTTATAAATATGACTACTGAGGAGATAAAAATACTTCAAGAGTCACACAGCTCCAGACTCATCAATTGGCCTGAGTATACTCTTAACTGACTTACTTTAAAATTTGGGGGGTGGGGGTGGTCAAAAAGTGAATCTCAATATGAAAGTATGACAAAGATTGCTTGTACAATCTTCTTCTCAGATATGTGGTGGAAGACTTGCAAGATAATGAGACCTCTAGGTACCTAAGGAGGACCCAATCCAGCCAAGAGCCAAACATACTTCATTCTAAAAAAGTCCATGAAAACAAAGCCTACTAAGATCTTAATCAATATGGAAAGGCATTTTCCCTAAACCTCATAAGAAGTTCTGAATCTTAATTGAGTGTGGCTAGGCTTTAATGTAAAAATACTGTAAGATAAATTTCGCTGCTTTAAGCCACTGCACAACGTGTGTTCTTTGTTGTAATCGTCTAGAATCATTACCAAAATGCATGGCGGAAAAGGTCGATTATGTTTTTGAAAGTTCAGAAAGAGAAAGTTGTGATTTTTTTAGGAAGAGCTTCCCCTGGAATGAAGGTTGAACAGGCTTTCACACTCCAGGAAGTGTGAAATATGTTCGGGAGCAGACAGCATTGCTCCCTTAGGGAGGTTCACAAAGAGCCACCAAGGAGGTGCCTTTGACGAAAGCTTGTGCTGGGAAAAAGTTGGAATGAAGTCTGGATCAGCAAAATAGTTTGGAGGGCCTTGCCTGCAAGACGAGAAATTTGAGCTATGAGGGGAAATTCTAATTTCCACCCTCCCTACCAGAGCAGATCCTCAAGTTTCTCCACCACCCAACATGAACTAACATCACTGCATCTGGCCACCATCCCACCCACCTCTTCAGCCATATCAAACACAAGAACCACAAAAATAAGCAGACACATTTAGGAAGAAATTACTCAATTCCGTGCACTTTACAAAGAACTTCACTTATAATCCACACGTACGTACTCACAGCATTTCCCTTTGTTAAGTGAGTGAATGGGGGCTTAGAGAGATCTCAGTCTGTACTGAAATGGAGTACAGTTGACACAGCCTTTAGATCCAGCGGCACCCAAGAACCACAAGTCCTAGGCATTTTACAGAGTATCAGCGGTGACACACAGATGTTAATTTCACTGCTCTTTCCCTGGAAGTATTTATTTTATTAGTGCATATATGTTATTCATCATCTATCGATACAACAATGGTTATGAACAGGGACTTATAAATAACCAACTGCTTCAATGATGAAAGTGGAAAAAATAGAATTTCTTTTTATTCGGTCAGCAGAAAGCTCCATACTGACCAAGCATGATTCATCCAAACATTGCTGGCATTCTGTAGCCAACTGGATACAAAAAAACACGATTCAAGGATGAAACAAAAATTTATTCCTAGTCTCATCTGAGCCTGAAATTATGCCAGGAATTTTCACAGCTCTGGAGTCTAGATGCCTACAATCTTGTATATAGCGAGGAGCAGCTGGTACACAGAGCATGTATTGGGTTCTTAGGGCTACTTTTGTGTTATCCTGTTGGTTTTGTTTTATAAGGTTCCCTGTATTGCTACTACAGGAAGTAGCTATGCCTTCGGTGTCTCCTGCTGGTGTTAAATCAAGCTCACTGAGACAGTGCAAGGAAGATGTTCAACATGATGCTTAGCGTGTTCCCCGAGCTCCAGCTTTAAAGGGGGGGGGGGGAATGATAGGAAAGAGGAAAGAAGGAGCACACAGATGGAATAGTGAGATTGTGCACGTATGCACGCACGCACGCACATGCACGTGTGTGTGTGTGTGTGTGTGTGTGTGTGTGTGTGTGTGTGAGTGTGTGTGTGTGTGTGTGAGAGAGAGAGAGAGAGAGAGTGAGAGCTTGAGTGCTTTGTGTGTTCTCCTGAGGTTATATTTATGTTGGGCATTTGCTTTCAGAAAATAAGAATATCTACATGGTTTTAATCCTAATGCACAAAGCCTTTAAAAGCTCATTCGCTCATTGGAAATTTGAGATTTAAGACAACTGAAATATAGTTTCACATAGCATATTACAATAATGGAAAAGGAAATACCAGAGCTTTCCACTTCTAATGAACCTCTCTTTTCTCCTAATTCTCAATTTCACTTGAACAAATTGTGCTGCACTATTATGACTCTTTTCTTTTCAGTGTTCCACTATTCTTTCTACTCCCTTTCTCTCTACCTTCCTCCCCCTCTCTCCATCTATTGTCAAGATAAGAGAATGTGTTCTGTAAAATTATCTAGGAACTTCATTTCAATCACCATTCTTGGATATAAGGAAATTTTTAAATCTTAAGAAAATACTTTCTTCCGGATGGCCTTTCCTTCCGAAGGCTCCATTCACCAGGGTAGGGGAATGCCAGGGTGCTGAGGTGGGAGTGGGCAAGTGGACGGGGGAGCATCCTCATAGGGGAAGGGGAAGGGGGCATAGGAGAGGGGGTATCTGGAGGGGATGACATTTGAAACGTAAAGACATAAAATATGCAATGAAAAAAAAGAAAGAAAAGAAGAACATACTCTCTCCTCTCTCCAGTACTGAGGATTGATCCCAGATCTTTATACATGCTAGGCAATTGACCTACTATGGAGCAACTTCTATTTGCTTCTATGCTATTTACTCTGAGAGGAGTCTCAGTAAATAGCCCTAGTTAATCATGAATTCACTCTGTATGTTGGGAGCCGCGCCCACATTCGCCGTTACAAGATGGCGCTGACAGCTGTGTTCTAAGTGGTAAACAAATAATCTGCGCATGTTCCGAGGGTGGTTCTCCACTCCATGTGCTCTGCCTTCCCCGTGACGTCAACTCGGCCGATGGGCTGCAGCCAATCAGGGAGTGACACGTCCTAGGCGAAGGATAATTCTCCTTAATAGGGACGGGGTTTCGTTTTCTCTCTCTCTTGCTTCTTACACTCTTGCTCCTGAAGATGTAAGCAATAAAGTTTTGCCGCAGAAGATTCTGGTCTGTTGTGTTCTTCCTGGCCGGGCGTGAGAACGCGTCTAATAACAATTGGTGCCGAATTCCGGGACGAGAAAAAACTCGGGACGAGAGTTTACCATCACTGGCGCAAGGAAGATCCCTCATTCCAGAACCAGAACTGCGGGTCGCGGTAATAAAGGTTCCCGTAAAGCAGACTGTTAAGAAGGATTCAAATGCATGAATTCAGAACTTTTCAGCTGGGGAACGGCGGTAACCCGTAAGTATAGCTTTACGAGGTAAGCCTGGCCTTGAACTTTCTAAGGAAATTCAAGACAGTCTATCAGAAGTAAAGTGGAAAATGTTTGGCCTTGAATTTTTTCTAGTGTTAGAAGCCCTTTTGTTCCTTTTCACATGTTATCAAGTGGTTAAGTCAGGGAGGATTCTAGATGAAATTCAGGACAATCTATCAGAAGTAAAGCGGGGAGAGAGAGTAGGAGCAAAGAGAAAATATGGTACACAAAATAAGTATACAGGCCTTTCCAAGGGTCTTGAACCCGAGGAAAAGTTTAGGTCAGGTAAGAATACCTGGGGAGAGATTAGAAGGAAGGAAAAGAAAAAAGAAAAGAAGAAAGATCGATTAGCGGAGGTCTCTAGGAGATACTCGTCACTAGATGAGCTCAGGAAGCCAGCTCTTAGTAGCTCTGAAGCAGATGAAGAATCCTCCTCTGAGGAAACAGACTGGGAGGAAGAAGCAGCTCATTATGAGAAAAAAGGGTACCAGCCAGGTAAAGTGCTAGCTAATCAGTTAAGGAAGCCAAAAGCGGCTGGCGAAGGCCAGTTTGCTGATTGGCCTCAGGGCAGTCGGCTTCAAGGTCCGCCCTATGCGGAGCCCCCGCCCTGCGTAGTGCGTCAGCAATGCGCAGAGAGGCAATGCGCAGAGAGATGCGCAGAGAGGCAGTGCGCAGAGAGGCAGTGCGCAGAGAGGCAGTGCGCAGACTCATTCATTCCCAGAGAGGAACAAAGGAAAATACAACAGGCATTTCCGGTCTTTGAAGGAGCCGAGGGTGGGCGTGTCCACGCTCCGGTAGAATACTTACAAATTAAAGAACTCGCCGAGTCGGTCCGTAAATACGGAACCAATGCTAATTTTACCTTGGTGCAGTTAGACAGGCTTGCCGGCATGGCACTAACTCCTGCCGACTGGCAAACGGTTGTAAAAGCCGCTCTCCCTAGTATGGGCAAATATATGGAATGGAGAGCTCTTTGGCATGAAACTGCACAAGCGCAGGCCCGAGCAAACGCAGCTGCTTTGACTCCAGAGCAGAGAGATTGGACTTTTGACTTGTTAACGGGTCAGGGAGCTTATTCTGCTGATCAAACAAACTACCATTGGGGAGCTTATGCCCAGATTTCTTCCACGGCTATTAGGGCCTGGAAGGCGCTCTCCCGAGCAGGTGAAACCACTGGTCAGTTAACAAAGATAATCCAGGGACCTCAGGAATCCTTCTCAGATTTTGTGGCCAGAATGACAGAGGCAGCAGAGCGTATTTTTGGAGAGTCAGAGCAAGCTGCGCCTCTGATAGAACAGCTCATCTATGAACAAGCCACAAAGGAGTGCCGAGCGGCCATAGCCCCAAGAAAGAACAAAGGCTTACAAGACTGGCTCAGGGTCTGTCGAGAGCTTGGGGGACCTCTCAGCAATGCAGGTTTAGCGGCTGCCATCCTTCAATCCCAAAACCGCTCCATGGGCAGAAATAATCAGAAGACATGTTTTAACTGCGGAAAGCCTGGGCATTTTAAGAAAGATTGCAGAGCTCCAGATAAACAGGGAGGGACTCTCACTCTTTGCTCTAAGTGTGGCAAGGGTTATCATAGAGCTGACCAGTGTCGCTCTGTGAGGGATATAAAGGGCAGAATTCTTCCCCCACCTGATAGTCAATCAACTGATGTGCCAAAAAACGGGTCATCGGGCCCTCGGTCCCAGGGCCCTCAAAGATATGGGAACCGGTTTGTCAGGACCCAGGAAGCAGTCAGAGAGGTGACCCAGGAAGACCCACAAGGGTGGACCTGCGTGCCGCCTCCGACTTCCTATTAATGCCTCAAATGAGTATTCAGCCGGTGCCGGTGGAGCCTATACCATCCTTGCCCCTGGGAACCATGGGCCTTATTCTCGGCCGGGGTTCACTCACCTTGCAGGGCTTAGTAGTCCACCCTGGAGTTATGGATTGTCAACATTCCCCTGAAATACAGGTCCTGTGCTCAAGCCCTAAGGGCGTTTTTTCTATTAGTAAAGGAGATAGGATAGCTCAGCTGCTGCTCCTCCCTGATAATACCAGGGAGAAATTTACAGGACCTGAGATAAAGAAAATGGGCTCCTCAGGAAATGATTCTGCCTATTTGGTTGTATCTTTGAATAATAGACCTAAGCTCTGCCTTAAGATCAACGGAAAAGAGTTTGAAGGCATCCTTGATACCGGAGCAGATAAAAGTATAATTTCTACACATTGGTGGCCCAAAGCATGGCCCACCACAGAGTCATCTCATTCATTACAGGGCCTAGGTTATCAATCATGTCCCACTATAAGCTCCATTGCCTTGACGTGGGAATCCTCTGAAGGACAGCAAGGGAAATTCATACCTTATGTGCTCCCACTCCCGGTTAACCTCTGGGGAAGGGATATTATGCAGCATTTGGGCCTTATTTTGTCCAATGAAAACGCCCCATCGGGAGGGTATTCAGCTAAAGCAAAAAATATCATGGCAAAGATGGGTTATAAAGAAGGAAAAGGGTTAGGACATCAAGAACAGGGAAGGATAGAGCCCATCTCACCTAATGGAAACCAAGACAGACAGGGTCTGGGTTTTCCTTAGCGGCCATTGGGGCAGCACGACCCATACCATGGAAAACAGGGGACCCAGTGTGGGTTCCTCAATGGCACCTATCCTCTGAAAAACTAGAAGCTGTGATTCAACTGGTAGAGGAACAATTAAAATTAGGCCATATTGAACCCTCTACCTCACCTTGGAATACTCCAATTTTTGTAATTGAGAAAAAGTCAGGAAAGTGGAGACTGCTCCATGACCTCAGAGCCATTAATGAGCAAATGAACTTATTTGGCCCAGTACAGAGGGGTCTCCCTGTACTTTCCGCCTTACCACGTGGCTGGAATTTAATTATTATAGATATTAAAGATTGTTTCTTTTCTATACCTTTGTGTCCAAGAGATAGGCCCAGATTTGCCTTTACCATCCCCTCTATTAATCACATGGAACCTGATAAGAGGTATCAATGGAAGGTCTTACCACAGGGAATGTCCAATAGTCCTACTATGTGTCAACTTTATGTACAAGAAGCTCTTTTGCCAGTGAGGGAACAATTCCCCTCTTTAATTTTGCTCCTTTACATGGATGACATCCTCCTGTGCCATAAAGACCTTACCATGCTACAAAAGGCATATCCTTTTCTACTTAAAACTTTAAGTCAGTGGGGTTTACAGATAGCCACAGAAAAGGTCCAAATTTCTGATACAGGACAATTCTTGGGCTCTGTGGTGTCCCCAGATAAGATTGTGCCCCAAAAGGTAGAGATAAGAAGAGATCACCTCCATACCTTAAATGATTTTCAAAAGCTGTTGGGAGATATTAATTGGCTCAGACCTTTTTTAAAGATTCCTTCCGCTGAGTTAAGGCCTTTGTTTGGTATTTTAGAAGGAGATCCTCATATCTCCTCCCCTAGGACTCTTACTCTAGCTGCTAACCAGGCCTTACAAAAAGTGGAAAATGCCTTACAAAATGCACAATTACAACGTATTGAGGATTCGCAGCCTTTCAGTTTGTGTGTCTTTAAGACAGCACAATTGCCAACTGCAGTTTTGTGGCAGAATGGGCCATTGTTGTGGATCCATCCAAACGTATCCCCAGCTAAAATAATAGATTGGTATCCTGATGCAATTGCACAGCTTGCCCTTAAAGGTCTAAAAGCAGCAATCACCCACTTTGGGCGAAGTCCATATCTTTTAATTGTACCTTATACCGCTGCACAGGTTCAAACCTTGGCAGCCACATCTAATGATTGGGCAGTTTTAGTTACCTCCTTTTCAGGACAAATAGATAACCATTATCCAAAGCATCCAATCTTACAGTTTGCCCAAAATCAATCTGTTGTTTTTCCACAAATAACAGTAAGAAACCCACTTAAAAATGGGATTGTGGTATATACTGATGGATCAAAAACTGGCATAGGTGCCTATGTGGCTAATGGTAAAGTGGTATCCAAACAATATAATGAAAATTCACCTCAAGTGGTAGAATGTTTAGTGGTCTTAGAAGTTTTAAAAACCTTTTTAGAACCCCTTAATATTGTGTCAGATTCCTGTTATGTGGTTAATGCAGTAAATCTTTTAGAAGTGGCTGGAGTGATTAAGCCTTCCAGTAGAGTTGCCAATATTTTTCAGCAAATACAATTAGTTTTGTTATCTAGAAGATTTCCTGTTTATATTACTCATGTTAGAGCCCATTCAGGCCTACCTGGCCCCATGGCTCTGGGAAATGATTTGGCAGATAAGGCCACTAAAGTGGTGGCTGCTGCCCTATCATCCCCGGTAGAGGCTGCAAGAAATTTTCATAACAATTTTCATGTGACGGCTGAAACATTACGCAGTCGTTTCTCCTTGACAAGAAAAGAAGCCCGTGACATTGTTACTCAATGTCAAAGCTGCTGTGAGTTCTTGCCAGTTCCTCATGTGGGAATTAACCCACGCGGTATTCGACCTCTACAGGTCTGGCAAATGGATGTTACACATGTTTCTTCCTTTGGAAAACTTCAATATCTCCATGTGTCCATTGACACATGTTCTGGCATCATGTTTGCTTCTCCGTTAACCGGAGAAAAAGCCTCACATGTGATTCAACATTGTCTTGAGGCATGGAGTGCTTGGGGGAAACCCAAACTCCTTAAGACTGATAATGGACCAGCTTATACGTCTCAAAAATTTCAGCAGTTCTGCCGTCAGATGGATGTGACCCACCTGACTGGACTTCCATACAACCCTCAAGGACAGGGTATTGTTGAGCGTGCGCATCGCACCCTCAAAGCCTATCTTATAAAACAGAAGAGGGGAACTTTTGAAGAGATTTTACCCCGAGCACCAAGAGTGTCTGTGTCTATGGCACTCTTTACACTCAATTTTTTAAATATTGATGCTCATGGCCATACTGCGGCTGAACGTCATTGTACAGAGCCAGATAGGCCCAATGAGATGGTTAAATGGAAAAATGTCCTTGATAATAAATGGTATGGCCCGGATCCTATTTTGATAAGATCCAGGGGAGCTATCTGTGTTTTCCCACAGAATGAAGACAACCCATTTTGGATACCAGAAAGACTCACCCGAAAAATCCAGACTGACCAAGGGAATACTAATGTCCCTCGTCTTGGTGATGTCCAGGGTGTCAATAATAAAAAGAGAGCAGCGTTGGGGGATAATGTCGACATTTCCACTCCCAATGACGGTGATGTATAATGCTCAAGTATTCTCCTGCTTTTTTACCACTAACTAGGAACTGGGTTTAGCCTTGATTCAGATAGCCTTGGCTCTGTCTGGACAGGTCCAGACGACTGACACCATTAACACTTTGTCAGCCTCAGTGACTACAGTCATAGATGAACAGGCCTCAGCTAATGTCAAGATACAGAGAGGTCTCATGCTGGTTAATCAACTCATAGATCTTGTCCAGATACAACTAGATGTATTATGACAAATAACTCAGCTGGGATGTGAACAAAAGTTTCCGGGATTGTGTGTTATTTCCATTCAGTATGTTAAATTTACTAGGGCAGCTAAATTGTCAAAAAGTCTTTTTCAGTATATGTTACAGAATTGGATGGCTGAATTTGAACAGATCCTTCGGGAATTGAGACTTCAGGTCAACTCCACGCGCTTGGACCTGTCGCTGACCAAAGGATTACCCAATTGGATCTCCTCAGCATTTTCTTTCTTTAAAAAATGGGTGGGATTAATATTATTTGGAGATACACTTTGCTGTGGATTAGTGTTGCTTCTTTGATTGGTCTGTAAGCTTAAGGCCCAAACTAGGAGAGACAAGGTGGTTATTGCCCAGGCGCTTGCAGGACTAGAACATGGTGCTCCCCCTGATATATGATATATCTATGCTTAGGCAATAGGTCGCTGGCCACTCAGCTCTTATATCCCATGAGGCTAGTCTCATTGCACGGGATAGAGTGAGTGTGCTTCAGCAGCCCGAGAGAGTTGCACGGCTAAGCACTGCAGTAGAAAGGCTCTGCGGCATATATGAGCCTATTCTAGGGAGACATGTCATCTTTCAAGAAGGTTGAGTGTCCAAGTGTCCTTCTCTCCAGGCAAAACGACACGGGAGCAGGTCAGGGTTGCTCTGGGTAAAAGCCTGTGAGCCTAAGAGCTAATCCTGTACATGGCTCCTTTACCTACACACTGGGGATTTGACCTCTATCTCCACTCTCATTAATATGGGTGGCCTATTTGCTCTTATTAAAAGGAAAGGGGGAGATGTTGGGAGCCGCGCCCACATTCGCCGTTACAAGATGGCGCTGACAGCTGTGTTCTAAGTGGTAAACAAATAATCTGCGCATGTGCCAAGGGTGGTTCTCCACTCCATGTGCTCTGCCTTCCCCGTGACGTCAACTCGGCCGATGGGCTGCAGCCAATCAGGGAGTGACACGTCCTAGGCGAAGGATAATTCTCCTTAATAGGGACGGGGTTTCGTTTTCTCTCTCTCTTGCTTCTTACACTCTTGCTCCTGAAGATGTAAGCAATAAAGTTTTGCCGCAGAAGATTCTGGTCTGTTGTGTTCTTCCTGGCCGGGCGTGAGAACGCGTCTAATAACATCTGTAGCCTACACAGACTTTACGTTTGCAGTTTCTCCTGCCTCAGCACTAGGAGTACCTGGTTTACAGGCCTGCATCATCATGCCTGGCTAAGAAAGCGTTTTCTCAGTTAAAGCAACTGGTCCCAGGCACACCTGTCTCTCCCTTGTCCATTGTCAATATTATCAGTAATTGTACCTCAACTCCTTGGATATCACTAAATGTACTGCTGGATATATATATAAAAAGTCAGGAAGTGCTGATAGAGGTGTGGGGTGGGGGAGAACTTGACCTTTTGGCAAGCAGTGCACAGATATGAAAATAGAACCAAGCAGATATATCCAGTTTCTACTGCCTCTCCTCAAAGGACTTCACTAAAGTCAACATCACCTTGGCTCCCATGACAACCCCCTGACAAAGATAAATAGGTGTCAAATATGCATTTGCTCCTAAGACCTCTGGGCATCTGTACCACTCGCAAATGCGAAATTCAGGCTGAGTTAATCTGACATGCCACTTAAAAGACACAGAGTGTGGTCTTGGCAGCCTCCGCGGCTACCCTTGCTTCTGTAAGCCTGTCAGCACCCTCTGAAAAGCAGGCTGATAAAATTAAGCAGTTTCTGTTGGCATCTTTGTACTCCATGAAGCACATATTCTGTTTATATTGCATACGTGACTGCAGGATTCTAGAAGCTCCAGTAAATGTGTATAATAAAGACATTTTGATGGCAGAATTAGTCTCAGTTTTGAAACTTGGTTGTGCCTGTTGCTAGCAAGTTGGAACTTTATCTTCAAAAGGTATTTAGACATCTCTTTACCACATGTGAGCCTCAATGTCAAACTTGCTTTTTCTTTTTTTTTTTTTTTCTTTTTTTTTTTTTAATGTTCTGACTCTTGTCCCTATCACAAAAAATATTTCAAATAAATTTCAGGTCATGGACCAACCAAGATCTGATGGTTAAATCTTTCTTCTGAAAGAGGAAATGTCAGCTGTGCAGAAATAAATTATCTGAGGCAGAATTTTTTTGGAGGGGGGTTACTTTTGCTTTGATAAAATTTAGTGAGTCCAAAAAAAAAAAAAAAAACAAAACAAAACAAAAAAAGGGAAAAATACTGTAATTGAAACAAAGCCCCCAAGGAATACACGTGAATGACATGACGCTGTGAGTAACAAGAGTTTGCCTTCAAACCCCAGTGGCTTTCTTCTGTAGGTCTGGTTTACTTCTGCTTTCAAATATGGGGACCACAGTAGGGAATTCTGGGTCTAGACATATGCAGGTCAGAGAAAAGCCTAGCTGTTAAAAAAAAAAAAAAAAAAAAAAAAAAAGCTCCTATCACATGTCCAACTCATATTAAATTTCCATTTGTATTAATGGCTTCCTACGTAGCTTTTTGTTTATACATGCTTCATCCTGTGTTGCATAGTACATGTATTGATAATATATATTTTGTATTCTAGATGGCGAGTGTGTTCTCCGCAGAAGCAGAAACACTTGAGAAATGGCAAAAAGCAGACTATGAGAAGATGATAGGTTCTGAGGAATACCTAGTATAAGGTAGAGAGATTGCCTCTGAATTTCAGTACATCTCTTTCCAGAAAAGAAAGAAGCCTGAGGGAAAAGAACATAGACTGTGCTTATATTCAGGTAAAATAGAGCTAAAACTACAGTTTATAACCTCTACAGCTGACAGTTAGAGCTGGCGTTCCCGTAGCCTGTTAAGTCCAGTTTCCAGGACCTGTCTTGACATTTTAGAAAGTAATCCAGGGTCCCCATAGAATGAACTGAGTCTCTTCCAAGTACTTCCCTCTCATAGCAAACACCACAGCAAGAGTCAGATATCTGGGGCTCAGCCTATCTCTGTGGGTTATTGGCCTCGCAATGAAGCCTGCTGAACGAACCACTGTTCAGTTGTATGGAGATTTTGTTGTTCGGTGGCTGTTCATGCCCAGACGTTAGCTGTTCAAAATTGGCTTTGTTTTCTTTTATAGTTCTTGATACTATACGTTGCTGAGTAAATGCCACAAAGACTCCTAAGCATGGGTGGACTGGATTCTCTGCACGCTGGGGGTTTGATTTTCCTGCTGAATTCTGAAGGACTGAGAATCTGATTTTCTTCTTTTTCTAAATCTTTCTTATGACACTTTTTTTTTTTTGGAGAAGAAATACAGATGATAATTAAAGTCTTATTCTTGCCCAACTCTTAATTTCATGTCATAAGATAAAAAATATTGAATAAATTGTGGGAAGATTTCGCACAGCCACGTCTGCTGTCAGAATTCTGCTGGTGGCCCTGATTTCAGGTCCCTCTTCAAGGGAGGTTATGAGCAAGGAAAGGAGTCTTAGCAGCTATGCCTTCTCGGCTGGCTCACCTTCAGTGTGGAGCCCTGCCTGGCTCTCTCTTTTAACTTTACTCTGTTTAACTGGAATGAATGGGACTTCTCCTAAAGCCCATTTTCTAGTCCCCACTGGGGTTCTATTTGAATCTTATTACATTCAATGCACCCCCACCCCCTGCTTCCAGGAACATAAAAAGCAAATGACCTCAGACTGACAGCTCCTGGCTTAAAAGATTTAGGCTCTAAAGCAGAAACTCCCTTGGAAGGCTCCTCCACTTGAAAGGCTGCAGAGCTTCCTTGGATGTATGTTAAGGGCACGCATTCTCCTGTGAAAACTCAAAATGTTTATATCTTTGCTGGAATCATAAAAACACCTAGCTGGAAAAAATTTCCATTAGAAGCCTGCTCCTGCTGCCTCCTTGCAGGAAGAATAAACAAACAGGACCCCATTGCTGTCTTGAGGACAGGAAGTGTCTCCTGATGTCAAACATAATAACTAACCTACTTCCATCTGCATATCGGGTCCCAGGAGGCCCATGGAACGCTTCCTACAGAAATGGCTCTTCCTTCCCACTTCCAGGTCGCCTTCTTTCAGCAAGAGCCATGTGTGGTGCATGGGAACAGGATGTATTCAGACTCTGGGCACTCTGCTTTATAGGCTGGGCTAGAGGTGGAGAAGACCTTACAGTCCCCAAGCATGGCTCTGTTTCCGGATGGCCACTGCTGACAGTCCTGTGCCTGGAGTTTTCCCAGTCAAGACCACTGGCTCCTTTCAACAGTAGCTGCACTAAGGAGGAGAGAGAGAAATTTTGTTAAGCCTGTTGGCATTTAGTCTAAGGCTCCGCCCCACAGTTTCCTGGCAACAGACAAGTGTGCCTGACTCACTATGAAAGGGGCTGCTTGCCCCTTTCACTCACTCTCAAGTCCTCACTCTCTTGCTCTCCTGCTTTTGTTCCCCTCTCTTCTCTCTTGCCCCTGCTCCTTACCCTCTTTCTCCCTATTCATCTCCCACCTCTCTCTCTCCCTCTCCCCCTCCTCCTCTCCCAACCCCTCCCCTTCTCCCTCTTCCTTTCTCTCAATGCCCCTCCCCATACCCTGAATAAACTCTACTCTCTACTATACCATAGTGTGGCTGATACCTCAGGAGGAAGGGATGCCTCAGCATGGGCCCACAGAGGCACTCCCTTGCCCCACACTATATTGCACCTCCACCAAACACACAGTCCTTCCTTATCTTTTAATAAAACACGACAAAGGCTGCATTCGAAAGCCCCCGAGTCCTTCTTACTTGTCCTCTAGTGCTGTGGCAGTCTTTGAAGATTCACATGATTCTAATTAGTTCCATTCACATGACACTTACTGCTTTTAATTTATTTTTAAAAAAGGATGGTTGGTTTAAAAATAGTAGGTGCCAGGCTGTGGGACTTGTTCCGTGATTAGAGCACTTGCCACAGAAGTATAAGGAACTGAATTAGGATCTCCATGTAGGCAGCCAGTCCGTAATCCTAGCACTTAGGAGGCAGAGCCAAGGGATTACCAAAACAAGCTGGCTATTTGGGGTCAAGTGAGAGACTCTGCCTTAATGAATAGAGTGAGGTGAGGCTGAAGATGACACAGACATCTGCTCAGGATCTTCACCCATGAACATAGGTGCATGTGCACCTGCACATACATGTGAACACACCTAGTGTCCGGTGCCACAGAATTAAGCTGCTGCTATTTGATCACTGTGAGGATAGTGTCTAAGACCTGAAGGCAAAAGAGACAGTTTCTTCTTGGACAAGGTAGCCCCTCCTTTCTCTGCTTGTTTAAAGAACAGATAGAGTGTAGGTTAGCTCATAAAATTGGCAGGATACATTTTCAGGAGATGAAAAAAGACCCAAGCCAATCTTGGAGGGATCAACGGGTAATAAGGTGTAGGATTATGTCCCATAGAGTCAGATTATAGGTGGTGAGCTTCACACAGAAAGTTGATCCTTTGGGACCATTTGTCCCATCTTTGAACCTACTTCCTACAAAAATGAAAAGAAAGAAAAGGGGGGAGGGAGGGAGGGAGGGAGGGAGGGAGGGAGGGAGGGAGGGAGAGAGAGGAAGAAGAAGAAGAAGAAGAAGAAGAAGAAGAAGAAGAAGAAGAAGAAGAAGAAGAAGAAGAAGAAGAAGAAGAGAAGGAGGAGGAGGAAGAGGAGGAGGAGAAGAGGAGGAGGAGAAGAGGAGGAGGAGGAGAAGAGGAGGAGAGGAGGAGGAGGAGAGGAGGAGGAGGAGGAGGAGGAGAGGAGAGAAAAGAAAAGAAAGGAAAGGAAAAGAAAAGAAAAGAAAAGAAAAGAAAAGAAAAGAAAAGAAAGAGTTACACAGTTTGCAAATAATTTCAGATCTCTATCAAATCCCTGAGGCTGAGGCTGAGTCCTTGGATTCAGATTTGTAATGACACCCAGAAAGACACATGAAAGGCAATGGGCAGACAAAGTGCTGGCAGGATAGAAGGATGCTGGAACACAAAGAGGAAGCACCAGTGTGGAAGCCAGCCTTGCCATAGTCTGCTGTGGATCCCATGGTATGCTCCAAATTCTCTTGAGCTGATATGGCAAAGGCAAGGCTGGCTTCCACACTGGTGCTTCCTCTTTGTGTTCCAGCATCATTTATTCACAAAGAGGCAGCAGTTTTTTCTTCCCCTTTCTCATCCTAAGCACAGTCAACTGAGAGAGATTCTGGGATAGAGTTAGCATGCTGACACTAACCATTCAGCTTTCATTTCTTGGTTTATCCCTGGTTGCAGGGAGGGGAGGGTGTTATCAGACTCTCCAACTCTCCACTCCTTGGGTTCTGTACTTATTCTGTCCTGAAATTGCATGTCCACTTTATCTGTTCAGTTGATTTTCAGCTCTCATGTTGTCATGTGATGGTTTGATCTTAACAAGGATAGGTGTCTCTTCAAACACTGAGCATCTGAATTTGCTCACAGATCAAAGTGTGTGTTTGTGTGTGTGTGTGTGTGTGTGTGTGAGAGAGAGAGAGAGAGAGAGAGACAGACAGACAGACAGACAGACAGACAGACAGACAAACAGACAGAGAGACAGAGATTCCATTCAGTCTTTGGTTTCCTGGGTGTAGTGTTTGACCCAGGGAGTGGCACTATTTGGAGGTGTGGCCTTGGAGTAAGTGTGTCACTGTGGCTGTGAGCTTTAAGACCCTCTTCCTCGCTGCCTGGAAGACAGTATTTTCCTAGCAGTCTCCGGATGAAGGTTTAGAACTCTCAGTTCCCCCTACGATGCTCCCACCTCGATGATAATGGACTGAACTTCTGAAACTGTAAGCTGGTCCCAGTTGAATGTTGTCCTTATGGAAGTTGTCTTGGCCATGGTGTCTATTCACAGCAGTGTCAAACCCTAACTAAGACACTGGGTTTTATGGCAAGCATATTTGTCCAAAATTGATTCTGTTCCCAAGAAGCCCCATTTTAACACTTTCACAATCTTCCCAAAGCAGTTTCTCAACCCTCAAATAATCCTTGACAACCAACTTTATAACCAACATTCTTAAAAGTCACTTAGTATTTTATAAAATCAATATTCTTAAGCCATTATTTAAACATTTGCAGCCCCACCCCCACCCCGTTTGTCTGTTTAACTGGTCCATATTTCTGAACTTAGTTTCTGATAAACCTGTGGAATAAATATTCTGATTAATTCCACAGTACCTGGCAAAGTATCTGTACTTTTTAATATATAAAGATTACTTCATGGCTTAGCAAATCTGCTTCAATAACAAATATCAATGTTGTTCTCATCTTGCTGAAACCGAGAGCGGATGTGTTAGTTTTGATGATGTTTTGCTGATCTTCTTGGTTATTTTAATGTAATTTTCTCATTTTCAAACATGGTCCCTGGTTTTTTTTTACAAGTGTCTTCCTCTGAGCTTGGCTAGTTCTGAGGGATTCCCTTACATCCTACGGAGTTGTTCCAGTACATTCCCCTACTGTTAGTAACAAATAATGCCAGTTTGTTTCTGATCCTAGATCTGATTCTTCCCTCAGCTACACTTACAAATACAATAAAGGGAATAAAGACACCAGGTCTCACCAGCATTTGTTTTTACCAGATGTGGAAGAGAATTAAAACATGAAGGAAATATGGAGGATGTGGAAAAGAAAACTCAGAATTGTTTAGCAGATGATACTACAAAGAGTAGATATAAAAAAAAACAAAAACAAAAAACCAAAAACAAACCCACTGTTGGGTGGGGCCTCCACTTCAGGTAGACAAATCCATCAGAAAGTTACCCTAACCCTAACAAATAGAAAAATAGAACAGATAATCTATAATGCAGGACATGTTTTTTGAACAGATTAAGAAATAAGATGAATGCCAGATGGTATTAGCTAGGATCCACTCAAGAACTCTTTTAAGTCTGGGGGCTCAACCTAAGGGGTAACACAATATCTGAGCACGTGCAAGGCTGTACTCTGATCCCCAGTGTGTGTGTGTGTGTGTGTGTGTGTGTGTGTGTGTGTGTGTGTGTTTGTGTGTGTGTGTGTGCATGTGCACTCATGTGCGTGCGGGTTGGGGAATAGAAGAGGAAAGAGGAAGGCAAAGAAATAAAGAGTAAGGAAGAGCAGAATCCCAGCATAACATAAAAAATTACAACACAATCCCAATGAATTAATATTTAGAAATATACTTGACAAGAGATATGAAAGTCTATATGGAGCTACAAACACTAATGTGCGGAGTCAAGCTGTAAAGGGGAAAGCTTCACTTTACAACTCCTTTTATGAGAAGGGAAACATGGTCAGTGTTGTTCATCCACAATTCAGTTTAAGTATTAACCTCAATCAAAGTGTCCTTGTGAACATGAAAACTGACCAATTTATTTGAAAAAAAAAACATTTTGAAAAATATATATTTACTTTTGCTTGTCACTCATGAATGTTTTGCCCACACATGTTTGTGCTCTATATGTGTGGATGGTGGTAGTAGAGGCCAGAAAAAAATCCTCAGTTCCCCTGAAACATGAGTTAGAGATGTTAGAGGTTGCCATGTTGATGCCGGAACTTGAACCTGGACCCTCTGGGAGAGAAGCTCTTAAATGCCTAGCCATCTCTCTAGCCCTGAAAAAAAATTAAAAAAAAATAAAAAAACAATTTTGAAAAATAGAACTGAAGTCAGAAAGAATGAACAAAATACTTACTTTAAGGGTGATTGTTAAGTTTCATTATTGGCAATGTAGTAAAATGTGGAAAGGTGGCTCAATGATTAATAGCATTTGCTACTCTTATATAGGACCTGAGTTTGACTCCTAACAACAACATGGAGGCTCATAAAAATCTGTAACTCAACTTCCAGAGTACCTAACATCTTGTTTTTATTCTGTGGGCTCTTGGATACATAAGGTAGCCAAGGGACAGATATGCCCTTTAAATATATAGATGCATATTTTAAAAAATATGTCACTATCAAATATATCAGACATAAAGGGCATATAGTAGAAACATCTTTTTGGTGGTTATTTTTATATCATTATATTGAAGTTCTATAAAATAATCCTTCTGGCTCCATTATCTAATGTACCTCTTTACTTCCTTGTGAGGTTCCTATCTATCTATTTTATAGAAACTTGTAAAAATAACTTTTACTCACTAGATTCTATTGTCATCTTGGAGGCTTAGTGCTGAATAAGCTCACCCTTTCTAGCTCCTTTTGAACTCTGGCTGGCTGGTTCAACTCAGCTATTCTGGCTCAAACTTCTCTCCAAGATGACTGATTCAATCTGGCATCTCGGTCAGGTTCTGACTGAATTGCTTTGCTTGGCCTCAAACTACCGCTGGCACTATGTTAAAGTCTTCTGACTCATTCTCTGATTCATTCTCTCTCTCTCTCTCTCTCTCTCTCTCTCTCTCTCTCTCTCTCTCTCTCTCTGTGTGTGTGTGTGTGTGTGTGTAGTTTATTCTCTCTGCAACCTGACTTTGTTAAACTGTCTTGGTAAAAACTGCATCTGAACTCCAGGAACTGAACTGCCATCAACTGAACAACGAACCACACTCAACTCCACCGCCTGCCTCTGAAATGACTCCCGAGTGCTGGAATTAAAGACTTCTAACATCATACCTGGACTTAATCTTTCTGTACTTGGAACTGAACTCAGAGATCTGCTTTCCTTTCTCTCCTGGGATTAAATGCATGTCTGTATTCCAGCCAAAGTAGCTATGTTTCTGGATTAAAATTCTCTATAGAGACTGAAGTACATAATAGGAAACTTTTTCTTTTGACAGAGACCATTACAGAAATCTTCAGCAAAACAAAAGGCAGAATTCTGGAGCCCAGGATCAATGGACATATGTACAAAATGCCCCTAGACCCAAGGCCCAGGGAACATTCTAGAAGTGGGGGCAGAAAGATGGCAAAACCCAGACAATCAGGAATTTTGTATTCATACTGTCTCTTAAGGATGTCAGAAGTTATACTCATAGACTCTCATCAAAATGACTACTTTAATATGAGCTAAATTAAGTCCACAACAATAGATATAATAAAATGAACTAGGTAAAGACCATAAGGCCTGAACCCCATACAAAGAACCACAGCTAACAAAAGAATTCTAATACTGGAATAAATAGTCTTCTCCAGGGAAGAGAACATCTTCCATGTTGCATTTGTGATGTTCCTCATCCCTCTGGCAACAATGCCTTGAAAGAACACTGGAAAGAGAGGCCCATTGGACCTGCAAACTTTATATGCCCCAGTACAGGGGAACGCCAGTGCCAAAAAGGGGGAGTGGGTGGGTAGGGGAGTCCGGGGATGGGTATGGGGGACTTTTGGGATAGCATTGGAAATGTAAATGAGGAAAATACCTAATAAAAATTTTTTTAAAAGAAGAGGCAGATTTCTTTTGGAACCTGGGTTCAGTCCATCATGGTATGTTAGGCATGGCAATAAGACCATGGAAACTGTGGGACTATAGAGCTGCATCTGTCCATTCCTTGGATGATCATGAATCAGAGGATACAGGAAGGAGTCAGGAGAAAATCAAACACTACATCTCCCCTAGTGGACCAGTTAGAACCCACCTCCTAAAGATCACACCTTCTAAGACAGCTCAGATTTCTGGGGTTCAACTGTTCAAAAATAGGACCCTGGAACATTTAGACCAGAACATGGGGATATCTTGAAATTTTGTTTCTGCCCAACCTAAAACCTCTGTTTCTTAAAACTAGTTTTCCCTAATTTCTCAGAAAATTGGCCAAACTTTCCACTTCTAGCTTGAAACTCTTTTTTTCTCAGTTTCTAATACAGTCTTTCTGTTTCTCTTATCCAGTGCAGACTTCTCTTTTCCCATCTCATTTCAGTATGTCTCACTATTCCACTCATCCTTTTCCTACATGTGAATGCTTAGCTATGTGCTCATTCTGACTCAAGTTCTATCTCAAGGTGTCTCTGTCTTCAGCCACAGTCTCCTTAACCATACGCTAATCCTCAAATCCAGCTCCGAAGTTCTGAGTGAAACTGAGTTCATATTTTTACTCTGTCAGAATCTAGAAAATGTGGTCAGTTGGGTGTTCTATCTTCTAAGAGGTATAACAGGCATTAAATTGCACCTATCTGTGACTATTTACAAAGATGTCCTTAGGATCTGATGTGTTGACTCTCAAAATCCTTCATAGAATAGATGAGACAAAGTTTGGATCTATGACGAAAGGATGGACCATCTAGAGACTGCCACACCTGGGGATCCATCCCATAATCAGCCTCCAAATGCTGATACCATTGCACATACTAGCAAGATTTTGCTGAAAGGACCCTGATATAGCTGTCTCTTGTGAAGCTATGCTGGGGCCTAGCAAACACAGAAGTGGATGCTCACAATCAGCTATTGGATGGATCACAGGGCCCCCAATGGAAGAGCTAGAGAAAGTACCCAAGGAGCTAAAGGGGTCTGCAACCTTATAGGTGGAACAACAATATGAACTAACCAGTACCCCCTGGAGCTCGTGTCTCTAGCTGCATATGTATCAGAAGATGGCCTAATAGGCCATCATTGGAAAGAGAGGCCCATTGGTCTGGCAAACTTTATATGCCTCAGTACAGGGGAACACCAGGGCCAAGAAGTGGGAGTGGGTGGGGAGGGGAGTGGGGTGGGGAGGGTATGGGGAACTTTTGGGATAGCATTGGAAATGTAAGTGGAGAAAATACCTAATAAATTTTAAAAAGTAAAAAAAAAAAAAAAAAAAAAAAAAAAAAAAGAATAAATGACAGGATAGCACAATTGACCCTCTCCTGACACTCTGGCTAAGGTGTCCTGTACCACACAGCAGATCTGCACAGTTCTGTTCTAACTACACATAATCTCTTGATCCTGTGCTTTGGGAAGTAATAGATTAATAGAAGGTGGAAGAATAATTAACAGAAGACTCTATCTCTACAGTTATGGAGAAGTTTATCACCTATCCTAGGGAGAGACTTTTTTGTTGTACAGCTGCCTTTGAGTCATTCAATAAACTTGTATGTAACCTCTAATCTGTGCTCTATGACCAAACAAAATTAAATCATGGATTCCCCAAGTTGGGTTTTGGTAGAATCCTATTTAGTTGTCATACATGTCCTATCTGGGTTGAGTTTTCACATTTCTCCAGAATATTATCATATTCATCTTTAGAATGCCCACAAACTGATTTTCTGTCTTTTGAGTTAATGTTATCATTTTATCTTGGCTAATGAGCCAATAATTTTCTTTTCTTTTATTCTTTTTTGTTATTTTGTTTGTTTGTTTGTTTGTTTGGTTGGTTGGTTGGTTGGTTGGTTGGTTGGTTTTTTTGAGACAGGGTTTCTCTGTATAGCCCTTCCTGGCTATCCTGGAACTCACTTTGTAGATCAGGCTGGCCTCAAACTCAGAAATCTGCCTGCCCCTGCTTCCCAAATGCTGGGACTAAAGGTGTACCTCCACTGCCCGGCCACCAATAATTTTCTTAATTTCCAAAGTTAGAATGCAAATTCCATCTATTCTTAATCAAGGGTGTGGTCCAGCAACAAGATGTCACATTATTTAAAGAAATGGGTTTTCCTTCCCCAATAAGCTATCAAATAGCAATGGCTCCTCAACTAGTGGTAGGGTTTTTTGTCTCTCTCTCCCATCTTTGCTAAGATTTTGTCCATTGTGACTTTTGTACAGATCTTGTAATAGTTACTATGAGTTGGTAAGTTCAACTGCTCCACTGTACCCAAAACAACAAAACAAAGCAAACAATAACAAAACAAAACAGCCTCCTTGATGGTGACCTTTACTCTGACTCTCAGGTTTCCTCCATCTTGTCTGCAAAGATCCCTGAGCTTAAAGGGTTGTGAAATCCACATCCCATATAAGGCTGAGAATTTTATGTACAAGTACTGTGTTTACATTATTCCTCTCCATTTCTCTCCCTCCAACTCTTCTCATGCCCTCACTTCCTCTTAAATTCATGCCTTATTCTTTATGATTGGTAAATACATACCTACATGTATACTTACATACATACACACAAGCATTCACCTTCCACATATATATATATATATATCAATGGTATTTACTATGTATTTAGTGTTTAGGGCTGACCTCTTGGGATGCCTCTTTATGGAGAAGATGGGGTGTCTGTCTCCTAACCGTTTGTAAATCTTCATCTCAGGGTGTTGCCTTGTGAAATTTCTCCACACACGGTGGCTTGTCAGCTGGTGTTGTCATTATTAAACCTTATTTACCCAACCATATTATTGATATTTCATGGGTGTAGCATCCTTGTCATGTCTAGCAGCTAGTATCTGGCATACTATTCTCTGGCTTTTTATAATCTTCCTCCTGATCTCCTGAAAAAATAAAATAAAACCCTTACTAACCCATCTTGAACATTTATTACCTTTTAATATCAAAAGAGACCTCTAATCTAGTCATATTTTTGCTAATAAAACTCCAATTTCATTCACAGTATTTACTTATTATTTTCCAGTTTATGCAGAAAACTCTACATACTGGCATTTCTTCTTCCAGCTCCATCATGCACATGCATTAATGCCTTCATTTGAAAGTGAAAACATACTCATTTTACTCTCTCATTTCTAAATTAAGTTTAACCCAGAAAGTTAAAGCCTTTAAACACTCTCTTGTGGGGGGGGGGGGGGAAGCAGACAGACACACCAGGACCTTATTGGAAAGCCCAAAATACAATGTAGTAAGCTATAAAAAAGTATGTTTGGCAATATAAATGAAGCACAGCTCTCTGTATTAAGATGGGAAAAAATACATGAAAAAGAAAAGTGACATGTAACCTAGCCATTAAAGGCTGTGAGGTCAGAACTGGAAAGATGGCTCAGCACTTAAGAGTACTTCCTGGTGAAGACCTGAGTTCAGTTTCATTAACCCATGCTGGGTGACTCAGAGCCATTGGTAACTCCAGCTCCAGAGGATATGATGCCCTCTTCTGACCTCCACAATACTGTACTCATATGCATACATAGAGACACATGTACACATACACACAACTTAAAAAGAATACAAATAAATCACATTTTTAAAAAAGCCTGTGTAATGGTTAAAAAAAAAAAGCAACTTCAACAGAAGAACTGACTGACATGCAAAGACTCAGAGATCTCACAGTACCGAAGTCGGCACAGTGAGCTTCAGTTCAGTGTTTCCTAAATGTTCTTCTTTTCCAATGACACTAACCACTTTTTCTCTGTCCTTGTGGGTCTGCATGCAAACCTTTTGTGTGCTCTTAACACTATTTTACGTTGATTTCCATCTCCTTATGCAAACGTTCATGAGTGGCTTATTCTTGTATGTTGAGACATTTGGTTATCAACTATTGTGAATCAAGAATAAGCTGGTATTTTGGTTGCAGTATTGTGTGTACTTGAAGTTATAAGGATCCATATCTGAGAAACAGACATTTAACACACCTCCTGTTTCAGGTCTTTTATCTACTTCCTTGTCCCATATTCACAAACTCTACGCTTTTACAAAATCGACTTTCTGTGGCTTGGAATGGGGACAACATAGATGTTATTAACTTATTTTACATAGTATGCTGTTATGATGCTGTGTTCTGTTGACTATTATGCAACTACCAGTGGTCTTCCAGCCTTGGCTACTGTTTGGAGTACTTCAGATTACTTGTTTTTGTTTGTTCGTCTTTATTTGTTTTAACATACAGTGATTTATATCTTGCCCTTCATCATTGAGTTAAGATTCACATTTTGAAGGGAGCCTGAACATTGGTGGATACATATTTATGTACATGGAAATATGTTTGTACATGCATACCCACGTACATGTGATAGGTGTAAGGTATAGACGGGTCTGCATGAGTCTATTCGACAACTCAGGTTAGATGTCAGTGGCACACACTGTTTCAAAGGTGAGGACATAAGTTGAGGAGTCCCTGACATAGGGAGAACCTGACCACATAATTTGAGGCAAGGTTGAAGAGTGACCCTCTGGTACCTCACCAGAAACCCTGATTTATGCCTCCTTTACTGTCTCTGGTGAACCAATTCTATGCCCCTTTGAAACTGGATTATGGAATTCTCCTCGCTTCTATGATCCTTGGAGATATGGTATTTAAGTAAAAGAAGATAACACTCTATGACATTTTTCAGTGACTGCAATATCCCTTTTTCAGCTTAATGGAATATTTTGCAGAACCACAGTCTGTGTGCAACGCCCAGAGTGGAGGTATTCTGAGGTTAAGTCTACTTTTTAAAGAAAATTGCAAAGGTAGAAACCTATAGGGAAACTCTGCTGAAAGCAGAGACCTTGCTCAAAGTTCTAAATGTTGCATGGCTTTGCATAGCCTCAGTTGGAATGATTGGGCTGTTCACGATGCCACAGCGGACCGATTCTGCTGACAGCAAGCTCAAACAATGACAGCAGAAGGAGTCCCCCTCTTTCTAACTGCTTTATTTCATTATCATTATTTTAATTTTAAACTAAAAGAGAATTGTGAACTTCAAGCCTCAGGCGTGAATATGGAAATGAGAGCACAGCTTGAAGAAGTTGGCTTCCTCCTTCGATCATGTGGGGCTCTGCTATCAAACTCAGGACATCCATCAGACTTGATGACAACTACCTGCGTTTACTCAGCCTTCCCCTCTTCCCTCTTTTTTAAAACTTTAAAAGGAGATTGATTTGTGTTTATTTGTGTGGATGTGTGTACACAGGCATGTGTGCATATTACAGCATAAAGGTACAGGTAGAATGTAGCTTGTGGGGGTTCTCACTCTCCTGGATCCCCACATGAATCCCTGGGATCTTCGGATGATCAGACTTGGGCACAATTGCCCTTTATTTTCTCCCTCTCTCTTTTTTCTTTCTCCCCCTCCTCCTTTTCATTTTTATAGTCTGTTTGTTTATTATAAGTACCTTGAATGGAAAAGTCCCATGGAACCTCATTGTTTGATTCATGAGAATTTGGACAAGTCAGATTTTTTTCTCTAAATCTTACTGAATTATACCTGCTGTTCTTGTCCCTTTTCCTTCTTGGTACATTTCCTAGCATATCTCAAATCCAAGTAGTCTTTTTCATATTTTTTTTCTCGTCTTTACTTCTGTAGAGGTCATTGCTAAATGCCTCAAAAGCTCACAGTTTCTCAACATTATTTCCTCTCTGGTGCACAGTGGTGAAGAATGCTTCTTTTAAGTTCTTCCTTTACAAGAAAAGCTGGAAATTGTAAAATATCCTGTGGTCTTCTTTTTTCCTCCTTCAACAGGAGAAAATAGCCTCTCAGAGTAGTAGGAAGTTAACTGCTGCACTTTATATGAGCTGTCGTCTCATAGACACTGATATAAAGCAAAGAAGGACCAAGCAGAGGGAAAAACAGTTATGGAAAACATATATGCATAAGACCTGGATAATTTTTTGGCTTAGGACATTGCAATTATTGTTCTTAAGCATGAATATATCAGCGGCAATATTATGTGGCAATGGGTAACTTAAAAAAAAATCCAAGTCAATTTCTGGACATTTCTTCAGTTAGCTACTAAATGGTGCCTGAACACACACAGAAACTCCAGTCCTCAAGTAGACAGAAATAGACCAACAACGCATCAATGAGCACAGTTAACAAAGTACGAAGTGTGAGAGTTACAAATCCTAATAGAATGGAGATTGGATCTAAGTTGAGATGAAATAAAGAATCACCTCCAAAGAGAATAGAATGAAAAGCTTTCAGTTTTCACCAGTTCTAGCTAAGAGCACAGCTGCCACAAATGTGCTATTAGAAAGAAATATTATCTTCACAAAATGAAAGACTTTGGGAAACTTTTCAAGTTTTTTTAAAAATATTGAATATTTTACTTTTTTGTGAGTGTGACCCTATATATGTGTGGGTGTGTACATGCCATGGTGCATTCAAAGAACAGAGGACAACTGAACGAGGCAGTTCTCTCTATCCAGTTATTTCCTTTATTTGTCTATGGCCATGTGTGTGTGTGCGTGTGTGTGTGTGTGTGTGTGTCTATGTGTCTTTCTGTCTGTGTGTCTGTGTGTCTTTGTGTGTGTGTGTCTGTGTGTCTTTGTGTGTGTGTGTGTGTCTATCTGTCTGTCTGTCTGTCTTTGTCTGTGAATGTGGGCATGCCACAGTACATTTGGAGGCCAGAACTGAACTGATAGAGGCAGTTCTCTATTCAAGTTCTTATATTGATGAAAAAATCTATCCTCACCTTAAACACGCCACCTTGGTAGCACGCTGGGTCCATCCTTGTTCCCTTTGCAATCCAGTTATTTATAAATAAATAAATAAATAAATAAATAAATAAATAAATAGCATTCATCTTTCAACCACACCTGCCCACAATTTAATTTGAATCCCAATCCTCATTTTGGGGGGGCTCATGCTCTATAATTTGTTATTGTTCGAGGTGTACTTTTGTTCTCTAAATGTCTTTTTGAAACAGTTTATTTTTATTAATCCTTAGAGAAGTCTGTGTAACATTTCTTGATCACACTCATGCTCCCACTCCTCCCCTACCATGCTCCCTACCCCTTGGAGAATGCTGTCTCTTGCAATGTCTCCATCACCTCTTCTGCCAGGTTCCCTGAGCATGTGCTAGCTAAGAGGCTCTATCTGTGCATAAATAAGCAGACTGTCCTTGGAACTCTTCTTATATTTCTTTCAAGCATATCCACAAAATCCTAACATTTCCCTTCTTGAAATTCTTTCTGTTATATAGATATTTACACCCAAACATTCTGTCAACCACTGAAATCCAGTGGCATTTTATTTTAAAGTCCGTTTCATTCCCTTTCAGTTAATGGCACACTGTTTTTCTTGCTCAATTGTGTTTAGTCAAGTACGTATTCTCACAAATATATTGATGTTTTACAGGTAACTATCTTCATTCCAAATTACTCTCTTAATTTCTCAATTTTTGAAATTTTAAATCATTTGAAAATTTCACAAAATGTGTTTTGATTATCTACACCACCTTTATAACCCCTGCCACGTCCAATACCTTTCCCCACCCAAGCAACCCTGTGTTCTCTTTTAGAAACACATCAAGAACAATTTAAGCTACTGATATACTCTTGGGTGTGTAGATTTCCACTAGACTGTGATTGACTTAACAGGGACCACACTGTTAAATAAAACTGTCTGTCTGTCTGTCTGTCTGTCAGTCTGTCTGTCTGTCTCTTCCACTTCTTCCCCCTTATGCTTCCTGAGTTCCTGAACCTTTGGAGGAGGGGTATGATATCGATGTCCCATTTAGAGCTGAACATTCTGCAGTCTTTTGTTCTTTACTCCTTGATGTGTCATGGGGTATTTGTCCTAACTTCAATATATTGTAAGAAGACACTTCTCTGATGAGGATTAAATACACTAATCTTTGGGTATAACAATAAGTCAACAGAGGTCTGTTTAATAGCATGCATATTTAGCAGAATATTGTCCAACTCTCCCTTGGGACGTATGGCTTAGTCACAGGTTCTTGGCCCTAGTAATAGTGTCAGATATGAGATTCATCTTGTGTAGGCAAGCCTTAATGCTAATTGGAAATTGGTTAGATAGTTTTAGATAGTTTTGAAGTCATATGTGTGTGTGTGTGTGTGTGTGTGTGTGTGTGTGTGTGTGTGTGTATGAGAGAGAGAGAGAGAGAGAGAGAGAGAGAGAGATCACAAAATGGGTAAGAATTTTGAAGGTTTATATTTACATTGCTTGAGAGCCTACATTTAGTTATTTGTTAGTAACAGGCACATCTGTATACCTAGTAAAACTTAAAATAAAATCAATTCATTAATGATGAACTAAATGTACACAATCATTTAGATACAGCGATTCATAAAGCTGACTTTGGAGGTTTTCTTTAATAGAATAATTTCTACTCTGTAATTCCATAAACTAGTCTGTAACACTATTGAGTAATTATATTCCTTTCTTAAATAAGCACAATGAGACTTTTGTAAAGAATAGCTTCTGAGAAGGCCCTTCACATGGTTGTGCGCCAGACAGGAGGCTTTCTGCATACACTGGAGACACGGTCTCACAAGAAGCATGGTTTTGAAAACAGAAGTGAAAACTACTCGGATTATTTGTATCCCTGATTTAAAATAAATGGCTAGCAAAATACTATTTTTAATTTAACAAGTGATTCATCTCACTGGAGTATGGAACATGCATTTTGTGTTGTATGAGTTAACCAGTTTGAGAAAGCAAGCTCAGACAGACTGCTGGCTGGGTCCTCCACAGTACGAAGTGTCCTAGCTCTGAAATAACGCAACGTTGACTCAGCTGTTCAGAAGCAAATTTCTAGAAAACTCTCTGAATGACACACACCAAATTGATTGCTGTTGGAAAATAGCCTTCTTTAGGGCTTTATAATTTTAATTTCCTAAGTGGCATTTTTCCCAACAAATGGGTTTTCTCACCCAAAGGAGTAAAACATGGGATTTGTTGGTTTCCAGGGAAACTGAAGAAAAAAAAGATAGATTCATTTTGAAATCAAAGCCCTGTCAGAAATTAATACAAAATAGGAAAGATAAGGAAGTCACCATCTAATTAGATTCATATTGCTGCACTTCCATTAGATGTTGTAATTATAAATTTGTAAGGTTTTGTGTGATAATGGCAAAGTTCTTTTATTTTAAATTATTACCATCAACTTATTTTATATCATATTATTTGATGAGATCTTATTTCAGACTTTATCTTTGAAAACCCATTTTAGATAGGGATTTTCTTTTTGAAGGGTACCACTCCAAGATCCAGCAATAAAGGAAAGCACTAAATTGGAGAAAGGGAAGTGATTACCCATCCTGGTTTCTGTTTCCACCTACTTGAACTGCAAACAGTCTCTGCTAGTGATGTGAATTGTCTGAAGCACACTCATCAGAAAGACTCATGAAAAAAAATAATTGAAGAATAAACTTTCTGCCTAGGCCAAATGGATAAGCTGCCTTTGTGCTTTTCAATAGCTTGATATTGCCAGGTGGAATACTTGTTCCTTAAGACGGTGGCCTTGGACCAGACTCTGGAGCAGTGGGGTATTTGAAATTGATTTATTTTTTCCCTTGCACAGACAGTCACCCTGACACAGATGGCTTCTTTGAGTGAAAAGCCCAGTCTTTTCCATCGTATTTTGATGCTATAAAATTCTATCAGCTGGAGTCTTTCTGTACACAGGGTATCTAAGCAATGGGTCAGAAATTTTAGAATGAAGTTTAATTTGGGCACCTGATGTTTGTAGGAGAGGATTTTTCGGGATCTCTCTAATTCAACTGTGATAAGATGAAACAATCTTTTCTTCTTTCTACCTCTGTTTCTACCACAAACTGATTTCTTATTGATATTAATAAGGAAAATACGCAACTTAGGAAAGCATGGAAAATCATATCATGTCTTCCTTTCCTAGACTTCAAAGAACGCTTCCATTCTGGTATGACAATGTATGATGCATACTATTAACATTTCCATTAGAGAAGATATTGGATAGGAACCCCACCTTTATTGGAAAAGAAAGTATTTCTACTAAAATTCACCCATAACAAACACCATACAAGATATGTATCAAGTGCTAAATTTTTGTGGAAAAAATGTTGGTATTTAGAAACAAGTAAGATATTCTCATAAATAACATTGACATGTAAACAACTAATTTCTCTCTGGCATCATGGATTTTAAGTCCCTGCTATGCTTTGAACAAGCCTCCAAAAGTTCAGTATGTTAAGGGCTTGGTCCTCAGGGATGGAGTAATGAGAGAGGTTGTGACCTTTTAAGAGGTGTTTAGATTATTGGTTGTATGTTTTCCAAAAAGAATGTGGGACCCTGACCTGTTTTCTACATGAGGTTACTGGCTCACAATGTAAATGGCTTGTTTCCATGGCCCTCTTCCGGCCGCTGCCATCCTAACACTCATTATGGGTCCAAGAACTTCAAAAACTGCCTATCTAATCTTGGATTTCAACCTCCCATTGGGAAATAGATGAACCTTTTATCTTTGAGTTAATTGCTATTGACATTTTGGTTTAGTAACTGAAACCCAGCCTCACTTTATAGATTGGCAAAAGGAGAATTAAAAAGTGGAAGGAAGTTGTTGCAAAGAACTCTACTAGTATGTAGGAGAGAATAGAGAATCCTTGGTCCAATGGTCTCTACTCCAACATTACAGATTCTCTCCTTACAAATGAAAAAAAAAGGGGGGGGGGAGGGAATGAGCCTAGTTTGAAGAGGATAAAAGACAAGTTGGTGTGTGGCTTAATACCATCAGGACGGTGGAAAATATAGGACAATAGATGTAATATCAGAGAAAACCATAGTGATAAAAGCATTTTCCATTGAGCCAAGCAGAAACCCCACGCAGTCTGAGGAAAGCACAAGAAAGTCTTCAATTCTGCGAGCATGTTTTGTAAGAGGACCAAACACTGTGACAGTCACTGTGGCTCAGTATCTCACCCCTCTTTGTCCTAACTGTGAGTGATACAACTATCTCTACAATTTGAAATCTTTGAGGCATTACAGATGAACCATTGCTTTGCCCTGTGGGTCGACTTTGTGTAGAGGACATAAAGTTATTAGATTCAGAAACGACTTGACTTTTAAAAGTAAAAGACTGTGCAACAAGGTAAATGTACCCATATCCATGTTGTATCTTGCAACTAGATGAATCCTCCTCCCACCTCCAGTGCATGAGGGACAGCATGATAAGATGTTGGAGAGTCATGGCGCAGCTCCACTTGGGCTATTCCCTTTTTATTTATTGAGAATTGATGTCTCCATTAACTCCAAAGAGTCACAGACATCCAAGCTAAAGTCTCTATCTGTAAATGTTAGTTAAGCAGAAACAAAATTACTGTGAGCAACAAACATGAAACAATGAATGGAGCCTGCTCCACAGGGCATGCATCCACAGTCAGGAAGATGATTTTTGTTATAAACAGATGGGATTATTAAACCAGATCACATCCAAGGTTCGTTCTAATCACTGTGCTTGCTTGTTAGTTTTATAGTCCCTTGGTGTGTGCTTTAAGAACCTCTGTATTTCTCTTTTCCTATCTTATAAGAACAATAATAAATCTGATTTTTCATTAGTATCTTCCCTCAAGGAACAATATGTGTGTTCTGTTAGGTTGTTTGCTAAATCTTTTATAAAATATATTAAGATTGTCCTTTTAATCAGTGAGCCATAAAACATTAAGAACAGGAGAAACTAGAACAATTTGAAAACTTCAAAATCATCACAGCTTTCCACTAGGTAAATTAATATTCTTTCCAAATATTTGTTACAAATACTAGATATAATATTGTGTGTATGTATATAATGTGTATATGTAATATATTGTATATATTTTAAAATATATTCTCATTCTATGAAGCCACAATTACTCTGATACCTAAACCACACAAAGACCCAACAAAGATAGAGAACTTCAGACCAATTTCCCTTATGAATATTGATGCAAAAATACTCAATAAAATTCTCACTAACCGAATCCAAGAACACATTAAAAAAATCACCCATCCTGACCAAGGAGGTTTTATTCCAAGGATGCAGGGATGGTATAATATACGGGAAATCCATCAACGTAATCCATTATATAAACAAACTCAAAGACAAAAACCACATAATCATCTCGCTAGATGCTGGAAAAGCATTCGACAAGATCCAACACCCATTCATGATAAAAGTCTTGGAAAGATCAGGAATTCAAGGCTCATACCTAAACATGATAAAAGCAATCTACAGCAAACCAGTAGCCAACATCAACGTAAATGGTGAGAAGCTTGAAGCAATCCCACTAAAATCAGGGACTAGACAAGGCTGCCCACTTTCTCCCTACCTATTCAACATTGTACTTGAAGTCCTAGCCAGAGCAATTCTACAACAAATGGAGATCAAGGGGATACAAATTGGAAAAGATGAAGTCAAAAGATCACTTTTTGCAGATGATATGATAGTATATATAAGTGACCCTAAAAATTCCACCAGAGAACTCCTAAACCTGATAAACAGCTTCGGTGAAGTAGCTGGATATAAAATTAACTCAAACAAGTCAATGGCCTTTCTCTACACAAAGAATCAACAGGCTGAGAAAGAAATCAGGGAAACAACACCCTTCTCAATAATCACAAATAATATAAAATACCTTGGTGTGACTCTAACTAAGGAAGTGAAAATCTGTATGATAAGAACTTCAAGTCTCTGAAGAAAGAAATTAAAGAAGATGTCAGAAGATGGAAAGATCTCCAATGCTCATGGATTGGCAGGATCAACATTGTAAAAAAGGCTATCTTGCCAAAAGCAATCTACAGATTCAATGCAATCCCCATCAAAATTCCAACTCAATTCTTCAACGAATTAGAAGGAGCAATCTGCAAATTCATCTGGAATAACAAAAAACCTAGGATAGCAAAAACTCTTTTCACGGATAAAAGAACCTCTGGTGAAATCACCATGCCTGACCTAAATCTTTACTACAGAGCAATTGTGAAAAAACTGCATGGTACTGGTATAGTGACAGACAAGTAGACCAATGGAATAGAATTGAAGACCCAGAAATGAACCCACACACCTATGGTCACTTGATCTTTGACAAGGGAGCTAAAACCATCCAGTGGAAGAAAGAGCATTTTCAACAAATGGTGCTGGCACAACTGGTTGTTATCATGTAGAAGAATGCAAATCCACCCATTCCTCTCTCCCTGTACTAACGTCAAATCTAAGTGGATCAAAGAACTTCACATAAAACCAGAGACACTGAAATTTATAGAGGAGAAAGTGGGAAAAGCTTCAAAGATATGGGCATAGGGAAAAATTCCTGAATAAAATAGCAATGGCTTGTGCTGTAAGATCAAGGATTGACAAATGGGACCTCATGAAATTGCAAAGCTTCTGCAAGGCAAAAGACACCATCAATAAGACAAAAAGACCACCAACAGATTGGGAAAGGACCTTTTCCTATCTTAAATCAGATAGGGGACTAATATCCAATATATATAAAGAACTCAAGAGGGTGGACTCCAGAAAATCAAATAACCCCCTTAAAAGATGGGGCTCAGAGCTGAACAAAGAATTCTCAAGCAAGGAATACCGAAAGGCTGAGAAGCACCTGAGAAAATGTTCAACATCCTTAATATTAGGGAAATGCAAGTCAAAACAACCCTGAGATTCCATCTCACACCAGTCAGAATGGCTAAGATCAAAAATTCAGGTGACAGCAGATGCTGGCGAGGATGTGGAGAAAGAGGAACACTCCTCCATTGTTGGTGGGATTGCAAGCTTGTACAATCACTCTGGAAATCAGTCTGGCGGTTCCTCAGAAAATTGGACATAGTACTACCGGAGGATCCCACAATACCTCTCCTGGGCATATATCCAGAAGACGTCCTAACCAGTAAGAAGGACACATGCTCCACTATGTTCATAGCAGCCTCATTTATAATAGCCAGAAGCTGGAAAGAACCCAGATGCCCCTCAACAGAGGAATGGATACAGAAAATGTGGTACATTTACACAATGGAGTACTACTCAGCTATTAAAAAGAATGAATTTATGAAATTCCTAGGGAAATGGTTGGACCTGGAGGGCATCATCCTGAGTGAGGTAACCCAATCACAAAAGAACTCAAATTAAATGTACTCACTGATAAGTGGATATTAGCCCAGAAACTTAGTATAGCGAAATATAAGGTACAATATGCAAAACACATGAAACTGAAGAAGAACGAAGACCAAAGTGTGGACACTTTGCTACTTCTTAGAATTGGAAACAATCACCCATGGAAGGAGTTACAGAGACAAAGTTTGGAGCTGAGACGAAAGGATGGACTATCTAGAGACTGCCATATCCAGGGATCCATCCCATAATTAGCCTCCAAACGATGACACCATTGCATACACTAGCAAGCCTTTGTTGCAAGGACCATGATATAGCTGTCTCTTGTGAGACTAGGCCAGGGCCTAGCAAACACAGAAGTGGATGCTCACAGTCAGCTATTGGATGGATCACAGGGCCCCCAATGGAGGAGCTAGAGAAAGTATCCAAGGAGCTAAAGAGATCTGCAACCCTGTATGTGCAACATTATGAACTAACAAGTACCCTGGAGCTCTTGACTCTAGCTGCATATGTATCAAAAGATGACCTAGTCGGCCATCACTCGAAAGAGAGGCCCATTGGACATGCAAACTTTATATGCCCCAGTACAGGGGAACACCAGGGCCAAAAATTGGGAATGGGTGGGTAGGGGAGTGGGGGTGAGGGGGTATGGGGGACTTTTGGGATAGCATTGGAAATGTAATTGAGGAAAATACTTAATAAAAAATATTTAAATAAAAAAATAAAATATATTCTCATATTGCTTATTGTTTTCTCAGCTAACCTTTGATTCATTAATTAATTTTTAAAAATGTCTCAGCCTGGCGTTGGTGGCACACTCCTTTAATCCCAGCACTCGCACTCGGGAGGCAGAGGCAAGCAGATTTCTGAGTTCGAGGCCAGCCTGGTCTACAGAGTGAGTCCCAGGACAGCCAGGGCAACACAGAGAAACCCTGTCTTGAAAAAACGAAAAAAAAAAAGTCTCAATAGTTATAAATAAGCATTAATGTCAAGTACACTCACATCAACTCACATCATTTCAGACTGTCATTGGGTTTATGGTAAAGTCTGAATTGGAATGGATTGAGGTCAATTTAAAAAACAGTTTCTTCACTCAGACCTCTTCATCTTTCACTAAAGTTGTTAAATTAAGCTCTCTGATGTAAATCATATTTCCATAAAAGATAATTTGTGTTCTATTTATTTTGATGGCCTGGAAAGTTCTTTATCAGAGCACTGATAATTAAAAATGTCACATAGGCTAATGAGATGACTCAGTAGCCACGCGTGCTCAACAACAAACCCAATTATATGAGTGGATCCTGGAGCCCACATGGTAAAGAAAAGAACTGACTCCTGTAATTTGAACACACACAGAGGTACACATACACTAAATGTAAACTTATTACAAAGTCTTTCACAATGATGTCACAATGATGTTACAATGATGTTAAAAGTGTATGAGACCATAAACAATGTTTATCATAGATTAAAAAAAATGTGAGGTGATCGCAACTCTGTCACTTATAACTATTTAAATATATATTAAGTATTGAAAGAAAAATGGGACATGCTATTCTCATCATGTGTACATTTTATTGTCATTAATTTTATTAATAATCCTATGATGTATAATGCATCCTAAATGACAAAACTGCAGCAAATAAAAATTTGTGTTCCTGAGATTTAAGTGGCTTCAGAAGAAACTCGCTGAAATGTTCAGCTAACTGTGCCTCATCCTACCTTGGGGTTTCTTTTCTCCATTTGTACAGAGTGTTCCTTGTAGATGCTGAGAATATCACCCCACTGATCCACCCAGGCAACAAGGCTGTGCTTTTGCCAGGCTTTTGTAAACATCATTTCATCTTGATTTTGTAGTCTTTGTGATGTAATGGGTTGATCCTCAGAAGTTATGTAGGCAGTAGATATGCTCTGAGTGCATTGATTCCCTCAAAATGAGTATATTGAAATCTTGTTTTATGATTCTGTCTCATTATTTTATTTGATGTGCATGAGTATTTTGCCTCTATGTATGCCTGTGTACCATGTGGGTGGCTGTTTCCCACAGAGGTTAAAAGATGTATTGGGTCCTGTGCACCTGCCATTACAGAGAACAGTGAGCCACTGTGTGGGTACTGAGAATCGAAGTCATATTCTCTAAAATAGCAGTAACTGTACTTAACCACTGAACAGAATATTTATTTTTATTATTTCTTAGTATGTATAAGTGAGTGCTTGTATGTGTACTTGTTTTCACATGCGTGTAGCTGCCAAATGTGTCTCCTGGATCTAGAACTACAAGAAGCTGTGGTGTGTCTGACATGGGTGCTACGTACCAAACTTGAGTCCTTGGCAGAGCAATACTAGGGGTTGACTGTGGAGCTATCTCTCCAGGTCTCCATTACTCACTTCTTACAACCTTTCTCTCTTGAGGATGTGCAGTTTCCCAAAGAATACTGCAAACCCTCATTTGTTTCGTTCACTGTAGCTCCCATAACCTAACAAATCCAGCACTTTAGATTAATACAACCACAGCCTCAACAGTTTACCATAATCAGTGTCAATAATTTTGTAGCACATTGCTTCATATAAACAATCAGCAACTTAAAAGAAGAAATATAATTTAGAGCCTGCTATCATTAAGAGGGACCCATAATATAATTAACATGTAATTATCAATTACTGTTATTAGACGCGTTCTCACGACCGGCCAGGAAGAACACCACAGACCAAAATCTTCTGCGGCAAAACTTTATTGCTTACATCTTCAGGAGCAGGAGTGCAAGAAGCAAGAGAGAGAGAAAACGAAACCCCGTCCCTCTTAAGGAGAATTCTCCTTCGCCTAGGACGTGTCACTCCCTGATTGGCTGCAGCCCATCGGCCGAGTTGACGTCACGGGGAAGGCAGAGCACATGGAGTGAAGAACCACCCTCGGCACATGCGCAGATTATTTGTTTACCACTTAGAACACAGCTGTCAGCGCCATCTTGTAACGGCGAATGTGGGCGCGGCTCCCAACATCTCCCCCTTTCCTTTTAATAAGAGCAAATAGGCCACCCATATTAATGAGAGTGGAGATAGAGGTCAAATCCCCAGTGTGTAGGTAAAGGAGCCATGTACAGGATTAGCTCTTAGGCTCACAGGCTTTTACCCAGAGCAACCCTGACCTGCTCCCGTGTCGTTTTGCCTGGGGGAAGGGAACTAGGACACTGAACCTTCATGAAAGATGACATGTCTCCCTAGAATAGGCTCATATATGCCGCAGAGCCTTTCCATTGCAGTGCTTAGCCATGCAACTCTCTCGGGCTGCTGAAGCACACTCACTCTATCCCGTGCAATGAGTCTAGCCTCGTGAGATGTAAGAGCTGAGTGGCCAGCGACCTATTGCCTAAGCATAGATAACCATATATCAGGGGGAGCTCCATGTTCTAGTCCTGCAAGCGCCTGGGCAATAACCACCTTGTCTCTCCTAGTTTGGGCCTTAAGCTTACAGACCAATCAAAGAAGCAACACTAATCCACAGCAAAGTGTATCTCCAAATAATATTAATCCCACCCATTTTTTTAAAGAAAGAAAATGCTGAGGAGATCCAATTGGGTAATCCTTTGGTCAGCGACAGGTCCAAGCGCGTGGAGTTGACCTGAAGTCTCAATTCCCGAAGGATCTGTTCAAATTCAGCCATCCAATTCTGTAACATATACTGAAAAAGACTTTTTGACAATTTAGCTGCCCTAGTAAATTTAACATACTGAATGGAAATAACACACAATCCCGGAAACTTTTGTTCACACCCCAGCTGAGCTATTTGCCATAATACATCTAGTTGTATCTGGACAAGATCTATGAGTTGATTAACCAGCATGAGACCTCTCTGTATCTTGACATTAGCTGAGGCCTGTTCATCTATGACTGTAGTCACTGAGGCTGACAAAGTGTTAATGGTGTCAGTCATCTGGACCTGTCCAGACAGAGCCAAGGCTGTCTGAATTAAGGCCAAACCCAGTTCCTAGTTAGTGGTAAAAAAGCAGGAGAATACTTGAGCATTATACATCACCGTCATTGGGAGTGGAAATGTCGACATTATCCCCCAACGCTGCTCTCTCTTTATTATTGACGCCCTGGACATCACCAAGACGAGGGACATTAGTATTCCCTTGGTCAGTCTGGATTTTTCGGGTGAGTCTTTCTGGTACCCAAAATGGGTTGTCTTCATTCTGTGGGAAAACACAGATAGCTCCCCTGGATCTTATCAAAATAGGATCCGGGCCATACCATTTATTATCAAGGACATTTTTCCATTTAACCATCTCATTGGGCCTATCTGGCTCTGAACAATGACGTTCAGCCGCAGTATGGCCATGAACATCAATATTTAAAAAATTGAGTGTAAAGAGTGCCATAGACACCGACACTCTTGGTGCTCGGGGTACAGTCTCCTCAAAAGTTCCCCTCTTCTGTTTTATAAGATAGGCTTTGAGGGTGCGATGCGCACGCTCAACAATACCCTGTCCTTGAGGGTTGTATGGAAGTCCAGTCAGGTGGGTTACGTCCATCTGACGGCAGAACTGTTGGAATTTTTGAGACGTATAAGCTGGTCCAGTATCAGTCTTAAGGAGTCTGGGTTTCCCCCAAGCACTCCATGCCTCAAGACAATGTTGAATCACATGTGAGGCTTTTTCTCCGGTTAACGGAGAGGCAAACATGATGCCAGAACATGTGTCAATGGACACATGGAGATATTGAAGTTTTCCAAAGGAAGAAACATGTGTAACATCCATTTGCCAGACCTGTAGAGGTCGAATACCGCGTGGGTTAATTCCCACATGAGGAACTGGCAAGAACTCACAGCAGCTTTGACATTGAGTAACAATGTCACGGGCTTCTTTTCTTGTCAAGGAGAAACGACTGCGTAATGTTTCAGCCGTCACATGAAAATTGTTATGAAAATTTCTTGCAGCCTCTACCGGGGATGATAGGGCAGCAGCCACCACTTTAGTGGCCTTATCTGCCAAATCATTTCCCAGAGCCATGGGGCCAGGTAGGCCTGAATGGGCTCTAACATGAGTAATATAAACAGGAGATCTTCTAGATAACAAAACTAATTGTATCTGCTGAAAAATATTGGCAACTCTACTGGAAGGCTTAATCACTCCAGCCACTTCTAAAAGATTTACTGCATTAACCACATAACAGGAATCTGACACAATATTAAGGGGTTCTAAAAAGGTTTTTAAAACTTCTAAGACCACTAAACATTCTACCACTTGAGGTGAATTTTCATTATATTGTTTGGATACCACTTTACCATTAGCCACATAGGCACCTATGCCAGTTTTTGATCCATCAGTATATACCACAATCCCATTTTTAAGTGGGTTTCTTACTGTTATTTGTGGAAAAACAACAGATTGATTTTGGGCAAACTGTAAGATTGGATGTTTTGGATAATGGTTATCTATTTTTCCTGAAAAGGAGGTAACTAAAACTGCCCAATCATTAGATGCGGCTGCCAAGGTTTGAACCTGTGCAGCGGTATAAGGTACAATTAAAAGATATGGACTTTGCCCAAAGTGGGTGATTGCTGCTTTTAGACCTTTAAGGGCAAGCTGTGCAATTGCATCAGGATACCAATCTATTATTTTAGCTGGGGATACGTTTGGATGGATCCACAACAATGGCCCATTCTGCCACAAAACTGCAGTTGGCAATTGTGCTGTCTTAAAGACACACAAACTGAAAGGTTGCGAATCCTCAATACGTTGTAATTGTGCATTCTGTAAGGCTTTTTCCACTTTTTGTAAGGCCTGGTTAGCAGCTAGAGTAAGAGTCCTAGGGGAGGAGATATGAGGATCTCCTTCTAAAATACTAAACAAAGGCCTTAACTCAGCGGAAGGAATCTTTAAAAAAGGTCTAAGCCAATTAATATCTCCCAACAGCTTTTGAAAATCATTTAAGGTATGGAGGTGATCTCTTCTTATCTCTACCTTTTGGGGCACAATCTTATCTGGGGACGCCACAGAGCCCAAGAATTGTCCTGTATCAGAAATTTGGACCTTTTCTGTGGCTATCTGTAAACCCCACTGACTTAAAGTTTTAAGTAGAAAAGGATATGCCTTTTGTAGCATGGTAAGGTCTTTATGGCACAGGAGGATGTCATCCATGTAAAGGAGCAAAATTAAAGAGGGGAATTGTTCCCTCACTGGCAAAAGAGCTTCTTGTACATAAAGTTGGCACATTGTAGGACTATTGGACATTCCCTGTGGTAAGACCTTCCATTGATACCTCTTATCAGGTTCCATGTGATTAATAGAGGGGATGGTAAAGGCAAATCTGGGCCTATCCCTTGGACACAAAGGTATAGAAAAGAAACAATCTTTAATATCTATAATAATTAAATTCCAGCCACGTGGTAAGGCGGAAAGTACAGGGAGAGCCCTCTGTACTGGGCCAAATAAGTTCATTTGCTCATTAATGGCTCTGAGGTCATGGAGCAGTCTCCACTTTCCTGACTTTTTCTTAATTACAAAAATTGGAGTATTCCAAGGTGAGGTAGAGGGTTCAATATGGCCTAGTTTTAATTGTTCCTCTACCAGTTGAATCACAGCTTCTAGTTTTTCAGAGGATAGGTGCCATTGAGGAACCCACACTGGGTCCCCTGTTTTCCATGGTATGGGTCGTGCTGCCCCAATGGCCGCTAAGGAAAACCCAGACCCTGTCTGTCTTGGTTTCCATTAGGTGAGATGGGCTCTATCCTTCCCTGTTCTTGATGTCCTAACCCTTTTCCTTCTTTATAACCCATCTTTGCCATGATATTTTTTGCTTTAGCTGAATACCCTCCCGATGGGGCGTTTTCATTGGACAAAATAAGGCCCAAATGCTGCATAATATCCCTTCCCCAGAGGTTAACCGGGAGTGGGAGCACATAAGGTATGAATTTCCCTTGCTGTCCTTCAGAGGATTCCCACGTCAAGGCAACGGAGCTTATAGTGGGACATGATTGATATCCTAGGCCCTGTAATGAATGAGATGACTCTGTGGTGGGCCATGCTTTGGGCCACCAATGTGTAGAAATTATACTTTTATCTGCTCCGGTATCAAGGATGCCTTCAAACTCTTTTCCATTAATCTTAAGGCGGAGCTTAGGTCTATCATTTAAAGATACAACCAAATAGGCAGAATCATTTCCTGAGGAGCCCATTTTCTTTATCTCAGGTCCTGCAAATTTCTCCCTGGTATTATCAGGGAGGAGCAGCAGCTGAGCTATCCTATCTCCTTTACTAATAGAAAAAACGCCTTTAGGGCTTGAGCACAGGACCTGTATTTCAGGGGAATGTTGACAATCCATAACTCCAGGGTGGACTACTAAGCCCTGCAAGGTGAGTGAACCCCGGCCGAGAATAAGGCCCATGGTTCCCGGGGGCAAGGATGGTATAGGCTCCACTGGCACCGGCTGAATACTCATTTGAGGCATTAATAGGAAGTCGGAGGCGGCACGCAGGTCCACCCTTGTGGGTCTTCCTGGGTCGCCTCTCTGACTGCTTCCTGGGTCCTGACAAACCGGTTCCCATATCTTTGAGGGCCCTGGGACCGAGGGCCCGATGACCCGTTTTTTGGCACATCAGTTGATTGACTATCAGGTGGGGGAAGGACTCTGCCCTTTATATCCCTCACAGAGCGACACTGGTCAGCTCTATGATAACCCTTGCCACACTTAGAGCAAAGAGTGAGAGTCCCTCCCTGTTTATCTGGAGCTCTGCAATCTTTCTTAAAATGCCCAGGCTTTCCGCAATTAAAACATGTCCTCTGATCATTTCTGCCCATGGAGCGGTTCTGAGATTGAAGGATGGCGGCCGCTAAGCCTGCATTGGTGAGAGGTCCCCCAAGCTCTCGACAGACCCTGAGCCAGTCTTGTAAGCCTTTGTTCTTTCTTGGGGCTATGGCCGCTCGGCACTCCTTTGTGGCTTGCTCATAGATTAGCTGTTCTATCAGAGGCGCAGCTTGCTCTGACTCTCCAAAAATACGCTCTGCTGCCTCTGTCATTCTGGCCACAAAATCTGAGAAGGATTCCTGAGGTCCCTGGATTATCTTTGTTAACTGCCCAGTGGTTTCACCTGCTCGAGAGAGCGCCTTCCAGGCCCTAATAGCCGTGGAAGAAATCTGGGCATAAGCTCCCCAATGGTAGTTTGTCTGATCAGCAGAATAAGCTCCCTGACCCGTTAACAAGTCAAAAGTCCAATCTCTCTGCTCTGGAGTCAAAGCAGCTGCGTTTGCTCGGGCCTGCGCTTGTGCAGCTTCGTGCCAAAGCGCTCTCCATTCCATATATTTGCCCATACTAGGGAGAGCGGCTTTTACAACCGTTTGCCAGTCAGCAGGAGTTAGTGCCATGCCGGCGAGCCTGTCTAACTGCACCAAGGTAAAATTAGCATTGGTTCCGTATTTACGGACCGACTCGGCAATTTCTTTAATTTGTGAGTATTCTACCGGAGCGTGGACACGCCCACCCTCGGCTCCTTCAAAGACCGGAAATGCCTGTTGTATTTTCCTTTGTTCCTCTCTGGGAATGAATGAGTCTGCGCACTGCCTCTCTGCGCACTGCCTCTCTGCACATCTCTCTGCGCATTGCCTCTCTGCGCATTGCTGACGCACTACGCAGGGCGGGGGCTCCGCATAGGGCGGACCTTGAAGCCGACTGCCCTGAGGCCAATCAGCAAACTGGCCTTCGCCAGCCGCTTTTGGCTTCCTTAACTGATTAGCTAGCACTTTACCTGGCTGGTACCCTTTTTTCTCATAATGAGCTGCTTCTTCCTCCCAGTCTGTTTCCTCAGAGGAGGATTCTTCACCTGCTTCAGAGCTACTAAGAGCTGGCTCCCCGAGCCCATCCAGCGATGAGCACAGGCTCCTTTTCCTAGAGACCTCCGCTAATTGATCTTTCTTCTTTTCCCTTTTTCCTCTTTTTCTTCTAATCTCTCTCCAGGTATTCCTACCTAACCTTAACTTTTCCTCGGGTTCAAGACCCTTGGAAAGGCCTGTATACTTATTTTGTGTACCATATTTTCTCTTTGCTCCTACTCTCTCTCCCCGCTTTACTTCTGATAGCTTGTCCTGAATTTCATCTAGAATCCGCCCTGCCTTAACCACTTGATAACATGTGAAAAGGAACAAAAGGGCTTCTAACACTAGAAAAAATTCAAGGCCAAACATATTCCACTTTACTTCTGATAGACTGTCTTGAATTTCCTTAGAAAGTTCAAGATCAGACTTACCTCGTAAAGCTGTACTCACTGGTACTCTCGTTCCCCAGCTGAAAAGTTCTGAATTCATACAGTTGAATCCTTCTTAACAGTCTGCTTTACGGGAACCTTTATTACCGCGACCCGCAGTTCTGGTTCTGGAATGAGGGATCTTCCTTGCGCCAGTCCCGAGTTTTTTCTCGTCCCGGAATTCGGCACCAATTGTTATTAGACGCGTTCTCACGACCGGCCAGGAAGAACACCACAGACCAAAATCTTCTGCGGCAAAACTTTATTGCTTACATCTTCAGGAGCAGGAGTGCAAGAAGCAAGAGAGAGAGAAAACGAAACCCCGTCCCTCTTAAGGAGAATTCTCCTTCGCCTAGGACGTGTCACTCCCTGATTGGCTGCAGCCCATCGGCCGAGTTGACGTCACGGGGAAGGCAGAGCACATGGAGTGAAGAACCACCCTCGGCACATGCGCAGATTATTTGTTTACCACTTAGAACACAGCTGTCAGCGCCATCTTGTAACGGCGAATGTGGGCGCGGCTCCCAACAAATTACATTGACATTTTTCTAATAATTATATCCTATGCTTCAATTAAGATAGACATCATCATTTACAAACAGTTCCCTGCCTTTTAGATTTTTATCTTTTAACCTTTTGCATTAAAATCAAAATTTCTTGCTCACTTATTCAACACATTTTAAAATAAACCTTATTATGTTTGGTTAGTGGATGGGCGTTTTAGAGCACAGATAGTCAAGAGCTTGCTGTAGTCAAATAATTGGACTTGGTGCTGGAAAGATGGTTTAGTGACTAAGAGCACTGGCTGCCCTTCCAGACTTGAGTTATATTTCCAGCACCTACATTGCAGCTCTGAACCAACTGTAAATCTATTTGTAAGATGTCAGAGACCCTCCTCTAGCCTCTGCAGGTATCAGGTACATGCGTGGTATACAGACAGACTGGCAAAATATCGAATATACATAAAATAAAAATAAAGGCACACTAAAAAGAAAATTGACTCATTGTTCACATGGTTAGATTTTTGCTTTGTTTTTTTTGAAGTAAGAAGTGATTAAATCTATTCAATGAGCATGAATTCTAAGTACAGTAAAAATGGATCACTACTGTCCCCGTGCTGACTACTAGATCTTTAGATATGGTCATCTCAAATATCTTATAACTTTACTACATCTTCTGACCCACTTACCCAGCTCCTTCCTGCCTCTGCCTACTCTGCAACACTTAGCAATTAGATATTTGAAAAGCAAGGCAGTCATGATTCCTAGGCTCTTAGACTTAAACAGGGGGCGGGGCGGGGAGAGAAGACTTTCAGCATCTGCCAATCAGCATTCAGAAGAGGGGAAGTCCCGTAGAGAGTCCTCATCAGGTGAGAGCACTTACTGCTCTTGCAGAGCATCCAGGTTCAGGTCCCAGCACCCACATGGCAGCTCACAACTGCTCATAACTCCAGTTCCATTGGGCTGTGACTCTTGTCTGGCCTCTGTGGGTATCAGGCACAAATGTGGTAGATATACATTAGAGAGGAGAGGAATACAAAGATGTACACAGAGCCCTAGACACAGAGGGGATAAAAACAATAAAAGGCCCTGGATGCAGCCTAGAATGTGGGCATCTGGGCATCTGACATAAATAAAAAGAAGGCTTCACCTACCTGTGCATGTAGCTCTCCATTCGAATGTTTATTTGTGCATTCAGAGGAACATTTGTAAAATAACTGCTGTAGCATAAATTGCCTCGCAAGATGAAATTGTGTTCAGACCCGACTCTGATTTTGCATGTTTTAAGCTATATGAGTTACTTTTTTTCTCTTTCTCTCTTTAGCGTTTGTAAAGCAAGACAAACTGACTTTGCATAATGGTGACAAATAATATAATCTCTTAAGTTTTCTTTTTAAAAAGTTGTTTGATGTTCCTGGTTTTTATTTTCTGATCAACCATTTTCAATAGCTTCTATGAGGCATATTTTCCCAATGATTCAAGTGTTTGAGAAGATTTCAATCGGATGCTGTGCCATTCCTTCAATGATGCTTAGTGTGCACTTTTTTCCCAATTAGATTAAGAGCCTCACAAGGGCAGTTTGGTGCAGTGCAATTTAACTAATAATTATCAAATTCCTACTTCATAAATGAAAATCATTCAAAACGCTGACTAAGAAGAAAGCTTTAAAAACATGCAGCCTGCTCTCAGGGGGTTCAGAGCAAAATCATAAGAACCCGGACAAAGGTCCAACAATAGAAGAAAAGCTTTCTACCACCCATGTTTTACACGCCATGGAAAAGAAATGAAAAGGAAGTCATAAAATCAGAAAAGTACACATTGGACAAGGGAGGATTTTAAAATGGCAATAATGGTTGTTGATAAAGTTTGACAAAATGTTAAAAGAACAAAATAGCAGAAGACAGGTGGGTAGAGGTAGCATGATGGGAGAGATGCGGAGGCCATGTTCAATAAAACAGAACCAAAGATGCCCACTGTGTATGGAAGGATTTTATTGATCTTATGTGCTAATGATTAGATGAACAGTAAAGAGGACATAACAGTGGCTCAGCAGGCAAGAGCAAGCACTGCTCTTGAAAAGGACCTTCAAATTCGCCAGCACCCACATTGGGTGGCTCACAGCTGCCTATAACTCCAGCTCCAGGAGAACTATTCCCTCTTCTGGACTTCAAGAACATCTTGTCTCATGTGCACACATCCGCACACATGCACATTTAGAGGATGATTTTTTAAAAAGACACTTTAATAAGGAATACAGTGGATAGACAGTGTAGGGACTCTCCTGGCTGCTGATTAGGTGACCTCTAAAAGGTAGGAGAAATAGGAGGGAGAACAAAAATAGCACATGATCAAAAGTCAACAGGTTTCATAGCTGTTACAGCAATTGTATAAACATTTCAAAAAACACAGGTGGATCATCAAGTCTGATCACCATTTCCAAATGCATGGTATGTTCATTTGTGTCACATAAGGACATAGTAAGCCCTCACCAATGCCAGTTATCCAGCATCCTCATAATAACCTCTGTCCTCAACCATGAAGCAGATCCTTCAATATTTCTTTCACTTGCACTTAGTAAGGATTAGGATGCTAATTATAAATTTGCAAGCCTTTCATACAGATTCTATTGATTTGACTTGCATTTAGGGTTATTTCATTTTATTTCATTTCATTTTATTTTATTTTATTTTATTTTATTTTACATGGACAGGTGTTTTGCTTGCTTGCATGCATGCATGTCCATGATATGCATGCCTGTTGCCCACGGAGGCCAGAAGAGAGTATAATACCCTCTGAAATTGGAGTGAATTGAATTGGTTGTGAGCCACTATGTGAGATCTGATAATCGGACCTGTATCCTCTGCAAGAGCAGTGATTGCTTTTAACTGCCTAGCTACCTCTCCCTATACAGTTCAGCCTACATTTTAATTAGGTTATCTACCATAGCACTATCTACTGCATTGGCTTCTTCACATGTACTGCATAGCAAACCCTTCTCAGATGTCTGAATTGTAAATACTCTCTCTCATTCTGTGTACTGACTCTTCTTTTTGTTAAATATCTCATTGGCTGAGCACAAACACTCTAGTTTGATACAATTTTATGTCTCTGCCATTGGTTTTGCTGCATATACTTTGCGGATTATGTTTTCAAATAAAAAGAAAAAGTCCCCTGCTCAGCACAAAATGCCTGGAAACTTTAATCCTGTGTTTTCATCTGGGAGTTTATATCCTTGAAACCTCTACTTGAGTCTCCAGTACATTTTGAGCTGATTTTTTTAAAAATAAGATATGAAGTATATCCTTGGATGCAATTTTTTTTCTTGGTACTATTTTACTGAAGAAGATCTCTTTTAACCATTGTATGATCTTTGTGCTGTTTTTTAAAAAATGAATTTGCTATAAAGCTAAACAGGTCCATTTGTTAAGAGTCTTCTATTCTGCCATTGCTCTGCAGTGTCCATTACAATAGCATGATGAAATATTTTAAAGCCGAGCAGTTTGATGACTCCAAGTCTATTCTTTTTATTGAAAAGTGATTTTGGCTACTTGAAGTCTATTGTAGTTTTATCTAAACTTAAAGATTTAATGTGAGAAGTGGCATACTGGAGTTTTCATAGAGATTATACAGAGTCTATACATAGTTTGCTTTGTATAATATAGACATTTTCACAGAAGTTTGCAGTGATTGAATGGATATAAGATGACTTTTCACTGTATTATCACCACTTTTCATCTGTGTTTCTTCATTTTCAGTGCACTGATCTTTCTCTTCTTTAGCCGAAAGCTTTACCATAGAAAAACCTCAATAAGACACAGCATGGAGGTGCGGTAAAATACAACTAGAGCTATCAGATTGGAGGCCCAATGGACTCTAGCTCAGACATCTAGTGTTGGGAGATATGGAGCCTGACGTGGCCACCTCCTGTAGTAAGGCAGGACTCTCAGTGTCAGGATAAGGACACCAGCCTGCTCATAAAACCTTTGACCCAGATTGGGTGTTCTATCTCTCTCTGTCATGTTCCTTGGAGGCAGGATTTCTTCTGGAACCTCTAGCTGCCATTCTTCCACTAGGCCTGCAGCCATCCTCAAATCTCTGTCTCTGTCTCCCACAGCACGAGAGTTACAGGAACCCAGAAGACATCCAAGGCTGGCACAGTGGGTGCTGAGATCAGAACTCTGCTGCTCCCAGTTTTCTGATGTTCCAGTTTACGTCTCTGAGGCTATGATATTGTGTAACACCTGACCAAGGCAAATCTGGGGTGGAAAGGATCTATTTGGTTTATACATACAGGTAACAATTCATCACTGAGGCTGGGCTCAGCAGGACCTCAAAGCAAGAAAGGGAGACAGAAATCATGGAAGCATGCTTCCAGCTGGCTCACTCTCTGACTTGTTACTAGACTGGTGCGCAGCCATCTTTCCTCATAGCCCAGGACCATTTGCCTAGGAATAGTGCCATCCACAGTGGGTTGGGCCTTCTTCATTAGCTAGCAATCAAGAAAATGCCTGACAACCATGCCCAGAGTTCAATTTGACGACAGCATCTCTTCAAATTAGTCTCCCTCTTCCACGGTGGGATGCTTGTTTCAAATTCACAATAAAAACTAACTAGGGGATGTACTGAGCATAGGTAACTACTGGGTTATCTCTCCAGCTTCAAAGAGTTAAAATTTTAAAAGCTGACCTTGCCAGCTGGTAGGCAGATCGTGTGACAAAAATTAAGCAGTGATTCATCTAATTTTGAACTTTCCCACTGTTTGGTGGAGGCAGTGTGGTTGCCAACCAGGCATCTGCTGCACTGACAGTGCTCTGTTACCTCCAAGGTAGGCAGGGCAGTGCGATCTGGCACTGTACCCAGGGACCAGCCAGGATTCCTTAGAGAAAGTAGGGATGGAGGTGTGGTAACCTTCAGACCTGTTCCTGTGAAAACTTCCGTTGTGTTTGGTCATTTAGAAATCCATTCAGTGCATATTCCAAACCCTAGGACCAAGATAGTACTCTGTGAGATGCTGTCGTGACTAAAAGCCAATCACTACCTGATCTGACTAGAATTTTATGCCCAAATAGAGAAAAAATATTAAATCTCCTTTGGAAAGGATGGACAGACTGATTCACCCTGACTTCTTGATTCTATGAAGTCATGTAACATAATGGCAGACATGCCCCCTCCCACTGTCTCTGTACTCTTAATTGGCTATTTGGCCCCAGAGAGTGGAAAAAACAATTGACTTTTTCTATGCTTCCCTGAGCGGATCAGGCTTATCTGGCAGCTGTGGTTTAATTTGTGAATACACAATTGAAAAATAAAACACATATTGGATTTTATAGTCCCTGACCAACTGTTTAGCATGCTAGTAGCGTTTTGTCTAAAATGCACGGGTTATATAGGGTTATATACTATTTAGATATATAATAACAACTTACAGAAAGAGGTGTTTTCCTCATATCAGTTTGGGGATTTAGGTTTGAGTTGTTTTAAACATATCCAGGAGCTCTTTAAAAGATGAAGTCAAATGATTGGACTGGATTTTACTTTCTCTTGTATTTTGATTTCCTTTTATCTGTATGGTGGAGTCACCAAATCCCTTTGTTTGCGCAAGCCAATGCAAGACAAACTAGAAAGAGAACGGCCCATCTCTTCCCTATCTGTTTGATAAATGCCGGTCTCTGCATTTCAATTCATCAAGTCACAGAGAAAGCAGATTACAGAGTGCTTCTATGCCAGGGTGTCAAACCCAACTCTCTAATTTTAAGGATAAATGTCTCCAAAGAAGATACAATATAGGAAAGGCACAAAGTAGCATCCTTTCAGAAGTGTTGACTATTTCTACCTAAGTCTAGACTATGTTCTTTCCTCTTTTGTTCCCTTTTCCCCCACCCCTCTTCTCCTTCCTCTGTCCCGTTTGTTTCTTTTCCTCTCCTTCTTCAGTCAGATACACACTCACTGCATTTATAGCTGAGGATTCATCTCCAAACAAAGAAGCATGTGTCTGACACGTGCCCCCACTGTCCTTGCTGTGGGTGACCTGTGCATAGTGTTCTGCATCCTTCAGGCACCACATTTGCACTTGTTCTCACCCTCAGCCTCTTCAGTTCTTGCTCTAAAGGTCCATGTGTTAAATCACAGTCCTGCGAGGTTTGAAGAGCCATAGGAAAATCTTTCAATCCTAAAATTAGTAGACCCCAAAGTCATGTCCTAATCTTGTACCATTTCTATCCTTACAATATTTTTAAAACAGGATTTTGACTATCGCAAACCGCTTACAATAAAGGATTTAGTAGTACTTTAAAACACATATCTATGGTTTTGACCAAAGTAAGCAGTTACGTGATTTAAAAACCCATAATTTTTAAAAATATTTTCAAGACACTAAATAAAATTTACATATTGTTCTGAAATTTTCACACTATTGAAATCAAAGCAACATTCTGACTAGAACAGTGTCAGACTGTGATGTTGCCCAAAATGGGGAGGGAAATTTTTAAAAATGTGTTTATTTTGCAAATTGTACTTATGTTTTAAGATGAATAAATTATCATGCATTTCACAAACTCCTGTTTTTAGAGACCCAAGAGGAATGGACTCATTAAAAGTACTAGCTTTTTCTTCGTTGAGGAAATGCACAACGGGGGGGTGAGGGGGAGAGGAGGAGGAGGAGGAGAGAGAGAGAGAGAGAGAGAGAGAGAAGAAAATTAATCTGAAGGTAGGATGACATACCCAGTTTCTGTCACTTATTTTAGCAGCTGATTCATGCTCAATACAGTCGGCTGTTCTCCCACACAGCAGTGAGAAGGGAGGATGCAACAGTGCTGCAAGCCAGAGACAAATGAACAGGGCTCTTAACTAGAAATGGAATGCAATTGCATAGATTTATGATTAAGCACTGGCTAGATTCACCTGGAACCACTTCAGTACCTTCTTTTCTTTTACCATTCACCCATGTGTGTGTGTGTGTGTGTGTGTGTGTGTGTGTGTGTATGCATATGCATATACTTGTGTGTGTGTGTATTTATCATGGGAATTATTTCTAGGAATAATATACGAAACAGATCAAGTTGTGATAAATTGACATTCTATCAATACCCCTCCCTGTTTCCAGATAGGATCACACTGTGTACCCTAGCCTGACCTTTAAGTCGCGGTGCTTCTATCCCAAACTCCTTAGTGCTAGAACTGCAGGTTCTTAGTTCCCTGGTAATATTAGCAAAAGCTGTCTCTAGTCTCAAAGCCTGTGAAAAGAGACGAATTTGGATGTCATTGCGTTTACTCATTTTCTCTAACCTAATAAGCTCCCATGGAAAAGGCAGCGTCGAGCACACATTGCCCAACAGCACTTCAGAGCCATCTTCTGCTTTTATAATCCAAAAGGGAATATGGCATTTTTAAAAAGTAAGCCTGAAAAGAATACGTGGATAAAGTACTAAAGCAAGTATTTTAAATTTGATGGCATTGGAAATTATGGACACTGAGCTGATTGTAAACTACACACAGTATTTTTAAGCATAAATTCATGTTGCATTGGTGCAAGTTAAATGTGCTTTGTTGACTACATTAGATAGACTTTTTGCCTCCGTTGTGTGTCTGTGTCTAACCCATTTCCCTATTTGCAAAGGATGTGAAATATGGATCAAGGAGAAATGGGAGTCTATACACTTACTCTATGTGTCAAGAGAAGCCAGATTTAAATATTACAAGCTGGCATGGTTTTCGTGATTGTCGACCTTATCGGATCTGGTATCAGTTGATACACACATCTCTGGTCAGTTCTTTTTTTTTAATTTAATTTTATTTGTAATTCATTTTTTTACACACCATATTCCATCCCCTGCCCCTCCCCTCTCACCCTCCAACTGTGCCACATCCCACACCTCCTCCCTACCACACCCCATCTCCACATGGATGCCCCCAGGCTCCACCCCATCTGACTTCTAAACTCCTTCGGGCCTCCAGTCTCTTGAGGGTTAGGTGCATCATAGACCTGGAAGTCTTCTACTCTATGTGTGTTGAGGTCCTCATATCAGCTGGTATATGCTGCCTGTTTGGTGGTCCAGTGTTTGGAAGATCTCAGGGGTCCAGATTAATTAAGACTGCTGGTCCTCCTACAGGATATCCCTTCTAAGCTTCTTTCAGCCTTCCCTAATTCAACAACAAGAGTCAGCTGCTTCTGTCCATTGTTGGATGCAAACATCTGCATCTGACTCTTTCAGCTGCTTGTTGGGCCTTTTGGAGGGTAGTCATGATAGATCCCTTTTTATGAGCATTCCATAGCCTCAGTAATAGTTGGGACATCCCCTTGACCTGGATCCCACTTTGGGCCTGTCGATGGACCTTCTTTTCCTCAGTCTCCTCTCCGTTTCCATCGCTGTAATTCTTTCAGACAGAAACAATTATGGGTCAGAGGTGAGACTGTGGGATGGCAACCCCATCCCTCTCTTGATGTCCTGTCTTTCTGCTGAAGGTGGGCTCTCTAAGTTCCCTCTCCCTTCTGTTGGGGCATTTCATCAAAGATTCCTCCCTGTGAGTCTTGGGAATTTCTCACCTCCCAGGTCTCTGGTACACTCTGGGGGATCCCTCCTGCCTTCTATTTCCTGAGGTTGCCTGTTTCCATTCTTTCTGCTGGCCATCAGAGCTTTAGTCCTTATCCCTCACCCAATACCAGATCAGGCTCCCCTCTCCCTCCCCCTCCACCCAATCCACTTTCCCTCCCAAGTCCCTCCCTCCCTCCCCACTTATGATTGCTTTCTTCTCTCTCCCAAGTGGGACTGAGCTGTTCTCACTTGGGCACTTCAGCTTCTTCAAGGAGGATTGACTGAGGTGAAAGGACCTCGTTCCGTAGTGAGCAGTCCCATGCAAAAGGTTTCCCTGATATAAAGAGGAAAATGCAAGACTGCTTGCTCACCTGCGTTGGCTTCTTGCTGTTAACTGTGGCTATTTTTCCTGCTCCGGCTGGGTCTACAGCTGTTGACAACTAGCATCAGACCTAGCATCTGACTCCAAACTTTTAGGCCTTCAATGAGTACTAGATTTTTAAAAAGGAAGGAAGGAAGGAAGGAAGGAAGGAAGGAAGGAAGGAAGGAAGGAAGGAAGAAAGGATACTCCAGACCTCTAGTGCTGCAACACTGAACCATCAGGGTTGTGGACTGAGTAGTTACCAGGTTTGCAGCTTCTCTGGTTGGCGGACCCCCATTGTTAGCGTAGACAGGACATATCCTGTATCCTATATGTATCAACATATCAATTTGTTCTACTGTCTTTGTTCTTCTATAGAGCTCCCCCTCCCCCAGTCGCCTAGCACAGCATTTTCTTTTAATATTCAGTGATGTAGTCTGCAAGAACAGGTTGATAAAATAAAGCCCCTTTGTTTGCTAAAAAATGTATAGCTTTCATCTTAATATTATATTGTGAGGCCCTAAGGAAGTTGAGGCAATAGAAGTAGAGTGTATAATGAATACTCATCACTAGAGGCTAGGAGGAAAAGAACAGCAGATACAGAAGCAAAAGATAATGAATTCAAAATACAACCTGAGAGGGAGACAAAGTTCTTATTCTGTGTCACAGCAGGATGAATGCAGCTGATAACTCAATGCTTCTCAATACCAGAGGAGATGACATTGAAGTTTCTAAAAGCACAGAAATGATACTGTTGATGGAGATGAAAGGTTAATTATTCTACTTTCATCACTGCACATTAAAGTATTTATATATATACATATATGTACATATATGCATACACATATCATGTACATAAAACATTTTATTCCCTTAAATATGCACAGATAATATATTTTTAAAATTAATTTAATTGATTTACAGCCTGGTTGAAGCCCCCCTTCCTCATCTCCTCATCCCCCCTCCATTTCCCCTCCATTTCCCCTCCATTTCCCCTCCATTTCCCCATCCCTCTTTCCTTAGAGAAGAGGAGACCCTCCATGGGTACCAACCCACCCAGGTACATCAAGGGGCAGTAGGACTAATTGCATCTGTTTTTCACTGAGGCCAAACAAGACATCCTACCTACAGAAAAGGGATGCAGAATCAGGCAACAGAGTGAGAAATAACCCCCACTCTAATTGTTAGAGGACATGCATGGAAAAAAAAAAAAAGGTTCACATCTGCTACATCCATGCAGGTGGCCTAAGTTTCTAGGTCATTTGACTCTGTAGGACTGGTGGTGTCCTTGATCAGTTTCGCTCCCTCAATCTTCTCCCCACTCTTCCACAAGACTCCTCTAAGCTCTGCACATTGTTTGACTGTGGGCCGGATGGAGCCTCTCAGGAGACAGTTATGCTAGGCTCCTGTCTGCAAGCATAGCAGTATTTTATTAATAATGTCAGGCGTTGGCTCTCTCCTATTGGGTGCATCTCAAGTTAGACCAGCCATTGGTTGGCCATCCCCTCTCTCTCTGTCTGCTCTATCTTTATCCCTGCACTTCTTGTAAGCAGGACAATTTTTGGGTTGAAGGATTTGTGGGTGGGTTGGTGTCCCCCTCCCTCCACTGGCAGTCCTGTCTAGCTACAGGAGGTGAGTTCTTCAGGCTCCATATCACCTTGTGGTAGAGGTCTCAGCTAGGGTTACCCCCATAGACTTTCAGAAGCACCATCCCAGAGATGCCCCACCCTACTGATTTCCATTCTCTTCCTGATCCTTCCCCTCACAACTCTTGATCACCACCTTTGTTCTCCTCCCTACCCTCTCCCACCCAGATCCCTCCCTCTAGTTACTTCAGATATCTGTTTTATTTTCCCTTCTAATTGAAATTTAAGCATCTTTCCTTGGGCCCTTCTTATTACTTAGCATCTTTGGCATAGGTGGATTGTAACCTGGTTATCCCGTTTTCTATGGCTAAAATCCACTTATAAGTGAATACATACCATATGTGTCTTTTTGAGTTTGGGATACCTCACTCAGGAAGATATTTTCTAGTTCCATCCATTTTCCTGCAAATTTCATAATGTCCCTGTTTTAAATAGCTGAGTACTATTTCATTTATATTTTAACAAGGGAATGTAGCTCATTTGTCTTTAGTTTTCAATCTCATAGCATAATGTTTGGGTTATAGTTCATGCTCCCAGTTCTCCATTTAGGAACTAACTAGAATACAGCTTGGGTCATAAATTGATTTTATTCTCAAGGCAGATATAGTAGGTTTGTGAGACTATTATATAAATGCATTAGGAACTTGGTAAATCAGAGTTACAAGAAATAGCCCATTGAGAGCCTTTTGTTTACATTTGTACAGGCTTCTAGATACTAAATAAAAAGGTCTACGGTGGGCAGATGAAAGGGATATGCAATAAAGGAGTTTGCTTAAGGACTGGGAGTTTGAACCCTGGAACCCACATGATAGGAGATGAGATTTTACTCCTACAAATTATTAACTGGCCTAAACATATGCAGGTTGGCATACACATGCACACACACACACACACACACACACACACACACACACACACACACGTGAATAAATAAAGGTAATGCAAATAAGAGGAGGTTTATAATATGACAGATTTAACACCACACATACAAACCATGTCCATTATCTTCATGTATTTTCATATGCCTAGGGCTGTATTTTAATAAAATACTGCTATATTATAACCACGTTATTTATCGACACTTCCATTGCCACTGTTTTACAAATGAAAACCCACCCTGTGCACTTTGTCAATCCTCCTTTAGAGGTATATTTTTAATATTATAGAAAAATTTGAACATTATCAGTCCCAATTGAATGACTAAAACTCAGAGAAATGTTTTTTAAATTCCTCGGTTACCCATAGCGTGAATAAGATTAGGATTTAATATGGGGTCTGTCTTAGCAATGTGTTTGACTCCTTTTTCATGATTTCTCAAGGACAGAATAACTTGGCCAAACCCTGTGCTAAGCCTGAGCACCAGAATGTGTCACCCCTGTAGTTGGTCAGGTGCCTGCCCCATGCTGGGAGCAGTAGGGGCTTTTAGGCAATGACAGACTTGGATGCTCACTGTGAGGAGTGATGGATCATACTCCCTGTGTCCCTGGAGAGTGAAGCACTGCTTGCAGAGACCTTAGCAAGGTTCTAGGAAACTTGCTTTCTTCCCTGAAGTATGCTTGCACACTGCTGTGGCTCGCACTTCCTCCGCAGCGTTTATGAGAAGTTCCAATGCAACAAAGACCAGAGTTCCTGTCCACATAGGAGATTAGGATCTACCAGGTTGTGAGGGACAATACAGCTGGCATGGCATGAAGTCACTGCTTGCTCATAAACACTTTGTTAGCCTTCAGGCACTTGCTACCAACAGCAGGGCATGTTTATACAGCTCCATCCAAAAATAAAATTGGAAGGGAAAAAAAAATCAGTAAATTCAGAAAGTCACACTTTCCCAAACTCAAAAACAGGGATATTTTTGTTCCGGTTTTGAAGAGATTTCCCGTTGAGAGTTAAAGTCCTAGATGTAAGAACAAAGGAGGTGTGTTAAAAGATACTGAAACCCAGAAAAAGGAAAGAGTCCGAAGATGAACTTAAGTAAAAAAAAAGTTTTTCCATGCGTTAACTGACCTCCAATCTCCTCTACTCTTGAAAGTACGAGGACACATGAAATATCTCATTTAATCTTATCCTGCTCACATTGATGTGAACATGTGTGAGTGACTTGATCCTGTCCTCATGATTGAGAAAGAAGACCATTGACTTGAATTACTTAAACGTGTTAATGCTCTCATTAGACTGGTCAGTAAGCTGGTGTTCTTTGCTCTGTTTCAGTGAGTCTCAGACAGAAATAGAGTCCTGTGTCAAAAGCGATAAATGCCAATAGCTTCCTATGTCACCTGACAAAGTGCTTCAGTCAGCTGTTTTCCACTTCCTGCCTTCTTATACTTAGTTTTCATCACCAGAAAAATTCTCATCATAATTTTACATGTAGACAGAAGGGAATGGTACAGAGTTTGACTGTAACACCGTCTACTCGACAGGGAGCTTTATTCTTCCCAGTCTTACTGGTTTAGAATGTATCTTTTCATGGGTTTTCAGAGACACGTTTAATATCTCTAAGTGGTCTGTTATTGTATAGCTTTCGTTGACATCCTTAGCAGCTCAAGTTTAATTTGTTTAAATCGCTGTGTTGTATTGTGAGTAGACCTAGATTCGTTTTCATGTCCTGACCCCCATCACCTGTCATTTAGTTTACACCTAACTTTTTCATTATAATGTTTTTACTTGTTGGAGAATTTCAAACATGTTTGGAATAGAATATGAGCATATTCCATGTTCATTTCCATCTTCTATCTCACACATAAATAGATCCTATAACACTTCTAGCTCCCAAGCTCTGCCTTTCTGCCTCCTCCTCCTCTTCCTCCTCTTTCTCTTCCCTCTCTCCATCTTTCTTCTTCTTCTTCTTATGGGTAACTCACTGTATCTTATTACTGTTTCATGTACATGCATGAGTATGGAGGCATGCACTGGTGCATGAACATCCAACCAGGGGCCACATCCTCATATAATAAAGAGTCCCCACAACCCAGTGCCTATCAATTGCCAATAATTCCTCATTAATGAATGAAGCCTGGAATGAATCTCTCCTATCAATGTCAGAATTTTGGTTGGCTTGGTCCTGTATGGCTCTTGTCTGGGTCACCAAGGCTACTGTGAGTTCATGAGTGTAATATCCACAAAGACATTTCACAACATTCCTCCCATCTTCTAGCTCTTAATTCTGCATTCTCTTTCTGTGATGTTCCTGAACCTTCATGGTAGGGTCTGTTGGTGAACAAGATGTCCCATATAGAGCTGAGCAGCCACAGCCTCTCATGCTTTGCATTTTGACCAGATGAGTGTCGGCTTTGATTGCTGCTTAGGGTAAAAAGTAGTTTCGCTGACTAAGTTTTGTCACAGCTCAGATCTCTGTATGCAAACATGATTGTTTACAAGATAATTTATACACAGGAACTTTTAGCAAAATAAAAATAGGAGGTTCTACCTTAGGGCCATAACTTCAGCAGCCCTGGGATTTTTGACCAGGACTACACTATCAAGCATGACATATGTCTCAGTAAAGCAGGGTCTGTCATCCAAACCGTGGAACTAGCTACCCCATAACAGCCATGCCACCATTACACCAGGGAATGCTATCTTACATTCAATCTAACTTTTACTACTAGTGTTAATCTGACAATAAGTAACCTTGTGATATTATATATGCTGTAAACAAACAAAATCTATTTAAATTTAGTAACAAGGACTATGAATCCTTGATTTCTACCATATGGTAGGGAGAAGTGGCTATATATAATAATTACAGCTAGCTCTTCTATAGTAACTTTCATCATATAAGTACATCAGAGGAGGAACAAGGTCCAAAACACTATGAAAAACCTGCAATTCCTGGCTTGTTCCCAGGCTGTTATTCAGCTACCTTCACAATATACTCCAGGCCTACCTGCCTTGGCATAAAATTGCTCGCTTTAGTCTGTGTCCTCTTATGTCTATGAGTAATCAAGAAAATGCCCCACATGTGATCCAACTGATGAAGAGAAGCTCTTTCCACTTGAATTTCTTGTATCTGTATCTAATGAGCCTGTAATGGACCAGAAGTTTGTACAGCTTAGCTGTATTTCATGCATGGAGAAATTGAGTCTTAAGGTTAGTTGCTTTTTCAGAAATTCACCATGATGGTCAATTTTGGTTGTCAACTTGGAAACTTCACCTGAAAAGAGATTTCATCAATTAAAAACATTGATTACATCAGATTGTATCATGTCTGTGCAACATTTTCTTGATCACTAATTGACCCATACCAAAATAGCCAGTACCATCTCTAGGTAGGTAAGTCTGTACTATATCAAGTAGATGGTTGAATACCAGCCTAGGAACAAGGAAACAGGGTTGATCCATAGTATTTTTGGCCCTTGTTCCTGCCCTCATCTCCTGTTATGCCTCCTTTAATGACAGACTATAAGCTGTCAACTGAAAATTAAAATCCTTTCCTCCCCAAGTTGCTTTGAGTCCTGGTGTTTTTCAAGGCAACAAAAAGCACACTAGTATTCTCCAGATGAAAACACTGAGCAACTTTGAGTTGAACAAAAAGCACCTTGCAGAGAGAAGTCCTTGAGAGTGTGTGTGTGTGGGGCCTAGTACTTTCATTGTCTGCCTTAGGAGATGCCCACGACTTGCTAATTGGCTGAGACACATCTCGACTCTGATAGGTAGTTAATGTTTTGTGTACTCTACCTCTCAATCACCTTGGCCTCACTTCCCTGTTCCTTTCATAATATAGCAAGAGTAACAGGAACAAATGAAAGTTTCTTGTAGAGTGACTAATTTCTTCAGGATCCTACATAGAGCACCTGCCACAGTATATTCTATGTTATTGCTTTCCATACTGTACCAGCCACTCTGGGTACTAGTACTCTACAAATAAACTGATACCAGCCATGTTCTTTCTCCAGGTAGCTGTCATAGCCTCAAATACTATCTTATGACACTCTGTTAGGGGTGTGTGTGTGTGGGGGGGTGTCTTTCTCTGTCTCTGTCTCCCTCCTCTTGCCTCTCCCCTATCCCCCACTTCCCCATGAACATCCTCCACTACTTCAGGGAATCTTAGATGTTCTTTAAAGGCTCATTTACTTTGATTTTTAAAAACATGTTTAAACTTTCATTTCTCTCTATGTGAATGAATGGTTTATGCACATATGTGTTTATACCATGTATGTGCTTGATACCTGCAGAGATCAAGAGAGAGCAATGGATAGCCTGGGAGTGGAATTACAGATTGCTATGAGCCATTCCATGGATGCAAACCTGGTTCCTCTGTAGGAGCCCCAAGTGCTTTCAACCTCTGTGCTATCTCTACAGCTCCATCAGCTTGAGTTTTGAGACAGGCTGTCTTGGCCTGACTGTTCTGGGATGAATGGCCAATGAGCTCTAAGGATCCACTTGTCTTCACCTTCTGAGTTCTGGAATTGTAAGTGCGGTTCAGCTTGTTCATGTATATTCTGGAAGAACAATCTCATCTAATCCGTTACGCTTACAAGACATGTATTTTACCATTTGAGCTATCTCCCTAGCCCTAGGTAGAGGCTTTACAATGCTAAATTCCCAGTAGATACTGAGGGCAAATCAAAGACTTATTTCTTGTTCTCTTTTCTTTCTGTTCTTTTCCCTCTTCCTTCCTTCCTTCTTCCCTTTCTTCCTTCCTTTCTGTATTTTTTGTCTTTTTTCTTAAGACAGTTTTTCTCTTTAGCCCTGATTGTCCCGGAATGCTTGATGTAGAGCAGGCTGGCCTAGAACTCAGAGATCTGCCTGCCTCTGCCTCCAAACTGCTAGGATTAAAGGTATGTGCCACCACCATCCAGACGCGACTTTTTTTTAACACAGATTTTTCATCACATTGTTCTCCTTTGTGTGTCCATTCAGAAGCCTGTGGAATAGTAAAGGTGGGTACCTTATTTCTAACAGTCCCATCTTTATCTCCACGGAGTCATGAAGAGTTGTCTGATCTATGCTGCATGAGGAAAAAAAAAAAGCACACACTGCCATAAATCTTCAGCGATTCCCACTTTAATTTGAAATGTATGATTAACACTCAAGCCCAGACACAAAGTCAATAGAAGCTATGCCAGGAAATACACATGACATCTTAATGTGAACAGCCAGTACCAAATACAACACCATGGCGCTTCCCCATCTTTATTTATTTTAATCTAGTAATCAGAGAAAAGCGAAGAAGAGTGATGACTTTTGGATTTGTCCGTAAATTCTGTACTAATGATGGTTTTCCTCATTACTCTGCATTCCATACAGGAGGATATGAGAAAAAAAAAAAAAGAGTAACCCAGGTAGACACCATGACCAGAAAAAGCCAACACAATCCCTTAGGGGTTAATTTGTTCATCTGTCTTTCCTCTAAGGCCAAGAATCTTTTTTGTAACTCCTCATAGATAAATATTCCCAGAGAGATCGTGGAGGAGAAAGGTAACGGCACAGTGGAGCAAACATTTTAACCACCTTGCCAATAGGAGTCCTGGAGAAGTCAAGAACGTTTAGGTCAGTGTATCTCTGTCGCTGCAGTGACCAACCCACTCCTGAGGGCACGGGAAAGCTTGTTGACGTTAGGAGAATGTGGAAATAAAGACACATAAGCAGGGCTTTGAGGTAACCTAGCTTTCTTTCTCATCTAGATGAAAGCTAACTGTTCCAAGTTATAAGTACACTGCTGACACTTAACTGACCATAAAGTTCAGTTGCCCTCATCTTGTTCTTACAGAAGCATTTCAAATGAGCTTTTAAAAATATCACTTCTTACTCTCTAGCCACCATTTCTACTTGCCTGGAGAGTAAAGTAAAGAAATTGAGCAAAAACAAAAGTATTTAAAGCAGAAATGGGAATATCAGCTGAGCTCCCACCAGGACCCTGCACTTCCTATTTCTATTTTTCTGCTTCCTTATCTGATGTGGGAGAAACTGTCCTTTATGAAGTTGCTTGTGACTTCTCCTTCCTGAAGCTGCTTAGAAGCCCTCTGTGTATCAGAGTTAAGTGTTGTTTCTCCAACTCCCTCACACTTTTCACCTTGCTCATATGATCATTGTCTGTGCATCACAGCTTCCTACTGACAATCTCTTGTGCATGCCATGGCAGAACAATGGAGATTTAACAGGCTCCCAGTTGTTGCCACCTTGGATTTAAATGCTGAATTCAAATTGTATACTAATAGGATGGATTTGATAAATTATATAACTTATCCCTTGGTTTGGAAGAGTACAGTATAACTATTATTCCAGAGTCATTGAGGGGAATGAAATGAAGTTATTTTAGGCATTGATTCCAGACTAATGAAAGCATGTGGCAATTTCCCATGACAGTACCTGGCTATGACTGTCTGAGACTTTCCCCTAAACAATAAAAATTACAATAATACTGATATTCTATTCAACCACTTAACTTCTCAGTAAGACAAGAAACAAAGTAATCAAATATAATGTTAAAAGGCTGACTGGATTTGACTTTCAAAACAGAAACAATATAGAATCATAGATGGCTTTCCGCTGCAGGATTACTGCAGATGTCAACTCTTATGTGTTTGACATGAAGGAATTATATCTTGAGTGAACATAAATAGAGATCCTGACTCCTGAATTTGTTACATCACCAAAAGGTCAACGAAGGGTTGCCACTAATAAAATGACCTGTAATAAAGATTGTACCCTCTGTAGCATCCTTCACTGCTTCTAAAACTTTTGTTCTATATTTTTCCCTAAATTTTATTTTGTGTGATATGCGTGCAGAGAGTTGGGATATACACACATAGCATAGCACAAGTGTAGATGTCAGAGGACAGCTTGCAGGAATCCGTTATTTCCTTCCACTACACAGTTTCCAGAATGGAACTCGGGTCCTAAGGCTCAGTAGCAAGTGCCTTTCTGTGCTGTGGCATCGTGCCGCCTCGTGTGCTACCTTGCGATCCCTCATCCTGCTGAGGTCATGCAGAAGGGAATGAAGTTCATTTTCATCTTAACTTAGAACAAACCATATCTCAGTGATACAATCAACATCTTTTTCTTTCAAGCAGATTTTTGTGATACAAGTTTTTTTTATAATTTTTTTAATTAGGTAGTTTCTTCATTTACATTTCAAATGCTATCCCAAAAGTCCCCCATACCCTCTCCCCCCACTCCCCTACCCACCCACTCCCACTTTTTGGCCCTGGCGTTCCCCTGTACTGGGGCATATAAAGTTTGCACGACCAATGGGCCTCTCTTTCCAGTGAGGGCCTACTCGGCCATCTTTTGATACATATGCAGCTAGAGTCAAGAGCTTCGGGGTACTGGTTAGTTCATAATGTTGTTCCACCTATAGGGTTGCAGATCCCTTTAGCTCCTTGGGTACTTTCTCTAGCTCCTCCACTGGGGGCCCTGTGATCCATCCAATAGCGACTGTGAGCATCCACTTCTGTGTTTACCAGGCCCTGGCGTAATCTCACTATAGACAGCGATATCAGGGTCCTTTCAGCAAAATCTTGCTGGTGTATGCAATGGTGTCAGCATTTGGAGGCTGATTATGGGATGGATCCCTGGGTATGGCAGTTTCTAGATGGTCCATCCTTTCATCTCAGCTCCAGACTTTGTCTCTGTAACTCTTTCCATGGGTGTTTTGTTCCCAATTCTAAGAAGGGGCAAAGTGTCCACACTTTGGTCTTCATTCTTCTTGAGTTTCATGTGTTTTGCAAATCGGTGATACAAGATTTTTAAACTTGAGTTTTTCGAAACTAAAATTTTAAACTTTAAGATTTTTGTTGTTGCTTTGATGGTTTCTTATTTTTTCCTCCAGGATTTGCCTAGATGAAAATGAATGGACTTACATAATTTCTGAACTAACCAAGGATGACTAGTTTGGTTATTAAAAGTAGGTAACAGTGTAATTCTTTACAACATACATGAGCACATGTGTAGTGGTTTAAATGATAATGGCTTTATAATGAATGCTTGGTCTCCAGTTGGTAAAATTGGGTGAAAGGATTAGGGGGTGTGGCCTTGTTGGTGAAGGTATGAGAGCCCATGACATTTGCAATTATACCTCATGCTCTCTTTGGTGTTTGTGGATCAGAGGTAGGCTCTCAGCTATTGTTCCAGCACCATGTCTGCTTGCCTGTCGCCATACCTCCCAGTTATGATACCATGAACTCTACTGGCTTTGAGAACAGTAAGCCCCAAATTGAATGAGTTCTTTCATAACTTACCTTGGTCTTGGTGCCTCTTCCCAGCAATGGGAAAATATCTATGTCAATATTTGTATAAAGGAGTGTACATGCTCAAACACATATTTATTTATACACGAATACATGTGTGCATGTATGTATATACAGTGCTATCATTTCATCACACTTATCCTCCCATCCGCATGCCTTCAAACACATTCATGCATGCACACACATATATACTTTGCAGATCTGAAAACTTGCCTGCAATCATTGTATGTCAATTGTATGTCCAGAGTTACTCAAAAACTCAGAACCAAATCTATGGCTCACATCTATCAGTATCAAGAGTGTGGCTTCCTGTTTTCTGAGTTACTGTGACCCTTGAGTGTTTTTCTCAGTTATTTTGCCCTTAACCTCCACAACTCTGCCATTTTATTGTTTCGTGGAATGAGATAGAGAAGGAATAGAGGCCAGCTGTTAGCATCAACTTTAGCACACACTGTTGCTATGCTTAACTCTTGATAACCTTGTCATGTCACTTCATGGCTAGCTACAGGTAGCTAAGGATAAGTCCCACCTTCAGTAACATAACACTTGGGGTTTCTGACTTCTGAATGTCCTGCCACCCAACCTAGAGTGCCCTCCTTTGTTCCTTCAAGTTAATCACAGCCTGTAAAACTGAAGTGTGAGAAAGGATACCCGTGGAGGCACTATATTAAGATGGTTTGTTTTGGAGAAATGCTGTGTTTAAAATGGAGTGTGATATATTTGAGTACCTATTTGGAAAATATTTGTGGTCCACTTTGATTCAAGCAATCCAGATTGAATGGCCTACCTCTCTCCACAGGAGCTTGGCAGACACCTTTCCAACATCAAGGTTCAACACACTCTCCCTGAAACTGCCTGAGAAAAAGAACAAGGCCGAGGCTGGATTCTTACCATTGAGGTCACACCAATCCATTTAATTACTTTTAACAAGACAAATCTGTACTCAATTCCAAGGATCCTAGAAGTTCCAGAAAATTCTTTCCTTTCTAACAAGGTCCCTTCAAGCAGAAGGACATGAAGAGCCCAGGTCCTTTCTTCTCCACATAGTTTTCTTTCTTCTCCCATGGCTTAGTAGAAAAGGGAGATAACATTAATCATTTTTGTAACATGGGAGTCTATGCTCTATGTACAAAAATATCCATGGAGCTTAAGTGGAATTGAACTGATCTCCTTATGCAATCTTCAAAAATAAAATAAAATCCTCCATTCAATAAACACATCTACGAATTCACTAAGTGTTCTAGAGCCAATCACTGGAACAATATAGATTGTCAGTTTTCAGGATAAGTGATCCTCCCTTAAGCTTACTTAGGACCCTTCCAGGTCTATTTAAAATTTTGTAACCATATCCTAATATCCTGCTTCTAAACTAGGCCTTTAGCTTGTAGCTGTAGACAAAAATAATTTCTGTCAAGAGTGTGTCATAGTCAGACATTCTCGCAGGAAAGATGAGGGTTCTTGCATTCAGAGCGAAATTTCTATTGCTAATGTCTACATACGCATTTATTGTGAATACACACAGTGGCAGAAATTAGAAACAATCCTGAGGAAGAGCATTCTGGTTTCCCAGACTGATATCAGGGCCAGTGAGATCTGCCTGAGCATGAGAAGGTGGTCCTTAAGTGAGGCTCTGTAAAGAATGTCAAGAAACATGATGGCTAGTGGGGAATTCTCTCATCTCCGCGACCACTCCATCGCAGTTACTCCTCGTTTGTCATTGTCTATAAAACATAGCCTTGTTAGAATGAGCCAATGGATCAAACACAGTTCATGAAACAAGCAGGGAAGTCTGGGTTTGGATCCTTGGAGTTCCTGTACTAAATTAGTTTTGGGAAGGCAGAGGTGGTTCATGTGCTTGTGTATACACACACACACACACACACACACACACACACACACACACACACACTTAAATTAATGTAGTAAAGGGTTAAAAATACCCAGAGTTAGCCTTCCTAAATGCATTATACATATGCACACATGCTCACACCAAACACACCACTGCTTCACTGAATTGTAACTGTTTAGATGGAGATTGAGGGGACTCGTGAAAGGGGAGACGCTGTCATCTGAGTGATTTTGGAAGCTATTTGAAAATCTTTTGCTCTAGGTGCACCCTTTATTGGCTGTGTACCCAAAGTTAAAGACAATGCAGATGCTTCTTCATAAAAGAAGAAGAATAGCCCTATAAAGGAACACTCAGAAAGCACAGCCTGAGCCTTAGGCATGCTGGATGGAAATGGGAAGGCAGCCCTGGAGCTGGCTTATTTAATGGAGAGAGAAACGGCTCCATTATTGCCACTGAAGGAGGTTGGGGACCAGGCATATCCTTTATTCAAGGAGCAGCATAAGAGCTCCTTCATTCTTCTTTCCTTCAATTTCTTCTTATATAAGAGAAAGCCTAAAGCTAAAGATCTGATTTAGGACTTAGAGAGAGAGGGCAGGGGGCGGGGGGTGTGGTGGGGGTGGGGGACAGAGACAGAGAGACAGAGATGGAGATAGACAGAGAGAAAGAAGTACATATAGATTGAAAACGAAATAAAATGTTTCCTTAGGAGCTGGCAATTTCTCCTTCCAAGTAGAACAGATCTTTCCATAGTGTATTAAAGTGCATTTCCAGTTTCTAAAACTAGCTCCCTTCAAATATCAGCATGTCACATCATCGTTTTCAAAGCTGCGCAGGTGTCCTGGCTGCCACATACCCTGTCTGATTATAACAGGTGGAACATGCTGGAAAGGAAAGGCATGGGACAATGCCCAAGATCTGGGGCACAGGGGTTCAACTACTTTGTATGATTGGCTAACATGTGCCTATCACTTCATTCCCAATCCATCCTTCAATTCCCAAGGTAGCCAGAAGCATTCACATTGGGAAACATATAAATAAATCTAAAAAGCAGCACAGTAGCCCAAAATGATATGTTTTATATGTGATCTAGTGACTATACATGGTCTAATTAATGTCTTTATCTTTAATGATGACAGATTAAAAAATGGCAATGTTCCATTAGTGTTTGTTGGCTACTGGATGGCATCTCCTTCCCAGAGCCCTCCCTTCCCCAGTTTCTGGCTACCTCCTGACGTCTCAGGGTACATTTTGCTCCTTCTATGATAACTTTTGAATAAAAGTGAATCAAATTAATTGAATTTTGAAAATACTGTTAACAACTTTAAAAAAAAATCACTGGGATTGCTCTACACCAAACCTAGCAATTCCTTTGCACAGATATCTTAAAAGTGTAGCTATGTGACTAAACACAGCCACATTCTGTGCTTGCATGACTCAGGAGCAATGAGCTCAGTGTTTATTATGGTTTTGGTTTGTTTCTGTTTCATTTTGACAAAGTCTCCTGCATCTCAGGCTAGCATTGAACTTGCTATGCAACTGAATATGGTCTTAAAATTCAAATTGTCCTATCTCTACCTCCCGAGAGTGCTGAAATTACAGGCTACAGTAATACCAAGCCTGTTTTATATCACGTTGAAGACAAGACCCAGGGCCTCCTGCATGCCAGGTAAGCACTCTACCAATTGAGCTGCACTCCCAATGTGGTTTTCATATTTTAAGTAGTTTTACAAGAGAGATTATTAATGATTAAAAATGAGAATATTGTATGAAATTCAGGTCTAGAATTATCAAAATGTAGTTTATTGAAATAAAATTTAATCATTCTCTTAGTCCCCATGGCTGTCTCCAACATGTAAGCAAAGTTAAACACTTTAAACACAGACACTATGAGCCACGAAGTGCAGAATGTATACAGTTTCTCTGTACTAGTTAAGTATTCTAAGAAGCAAATGCAGAGTAGATATACCAACGAGGGTGTAGGAAGACAATAGAGGAAGATGAAGAGGCCTTAAGGAATTGTATTCTGTGCAAGCTGGAGACTAACTAATGCCAATACAACTACAGAGACAGGCTAACAGTTCTAGTGCTTACTCCGAACACTCAGTAGCCATGGGAGCTGAAGAGAACAGTCAATGTCTACATCACACAGCTGCTAATTAATGCTGCTATAGAAAGACATAAACACACCTCCTCAGGCTAAAGAGAGAGCTGATTTATAGTTCCCTCTACCCTTTCACCCTATGTAGGTCCCCACTCAGGAGACTGCAGCACACACATCCACATCAGGGGTTCAGGATAGGAGGATCCCTCTTTATCCATATCTAGAAATTTAAATGACAGTCTTCTCTCACTAACCCATCTAGCCAGCTCTCCGAGTATCACGTTGCTCAACCATAATGGCATGCAAAATTAATAAGTATGCTTGCTCTTTACATACGGTGTTTGGGAGCCACAGGTTCACGATCTCACTTCTGCTTAAGCACTCATGCCTCGTATCTCTCAAAAACAAGATAGGTAAGGACCGGGAGTGAGTCAGGCAATGGGAACACAGCTTCAGCTGTGGGGATCTCTCATATTCCTTGCTGTCTCTGGAGGAAAGCTGGATTCTGCATGTAGACATGACTTATGCTAAAGGAGTTTGAGGGAGTCAGGAGGTGTTAGTGACCATCTGCTGCTGGCTTGGTAGGAGATGGAGAGAAGGTGCTCACACCTATATTGCAAAACCACAATATCTTTGCTCTGAAAATCCAAGAAGTACCTGCATATCCTAAGCAGTAGGGAGGGGTCTGGCAATTTTTCCTTATGGTGCATCCATTTCTCTGACACAGGCTGTACTGTTTAACACCTGGTACTAACTCAGCCTGTAGTGACACCAATAACGTCGATGCTGTAGAAATAAGTTTCCTCTATTGCTTTATACTGGGACGTCTCTATACACACATTTTCTTATTTCATGCGATGTAACCATCATAATTTAGCTAATAAGACAGCTTACATTTATAATGTCAGTTTCTGTAGATCAGGAATTTGTGTATAGCATAGCTAGGCACTCTTCTTCTGGATATTACAAGGTTCCAGTCATTATGATGGCTGTGAGCCGGACAGATGGCACAGTCGTTGAAGAGTTCCCTGTGCAAGTATAGGAACCTAAGATGGGTTCTCAGAAGCTATGGTGTTGTGGTGTGTTCATGTAATCCTGATGCTGGAGAGGGAGAAACATGAGGATTCCTGCAGCTGGCTGGCCACCTAGCTTCTCAGACTAAGTGAGCTACAAGCCCCATTAACAGGCCCAGTCTCAAAACACAAGGTGGACAACGCCTAAAAATGACCCTAAAAATGACCTTTGACTCTTCTCCCATATATGCACATGCATGCACCTACACTAATCCACACACCTCTCATACATGCATGTGCAAGTACACATACATAGCTAAAACTGCGATTGCTGTCCCAGGCTGCTATTTAATCTTAAATCTCAGTGGAGAAGAATGTGTTCCCATGCATGTGTTGACAGTCAAGTTCACGTCTCTGTGGCAGGCAAGTGGACTGTCAGTCTCAGTTTCTCCCATAGACTATTGACCAGAGGATAGATTTGCTTCTGTGTCATGCAAGCCTCTCCACAGGGCAGGTTACAACAGGCAGCCTGTTTTATCAAAGCTAGACATAGATATTGTCTTACAGTAAGGCAAGGTATAATCTTACACACTGTAATCATGGGCGTAATATCTCACCCTTTTCATTTATTCTTCAAGTTAAAAGCAAATCATAGGTTTCACCCACCATCATGGGGTTAGGGGGGGCATACAAGGGGTTCAAGAACTAGTGTTAGAAAAAAATTAAAGCTGTCTTAGAAACTACCAACTTAATCAGAAATTCCTTCTTTTCAGTTTAACCAGAGATGTCCTCCTGCACAGGTTAAAAAAAATGTGTACACTAATAGAAAAAAAAAAAAACTCCAAACAAGGGTAACTTTTTATTACTCCTATGATGAAAATCTATCTTCGTTATTTTTAATAATTAGAAATAAATGACTCCTTATACTGTCAGTTTCCCTGCTGCCCCCTACCTGCCCTCTAGTAGTGTTCTTTGTTTGTTTAATCACACCAGAAAAACCTGTCAATCAAAGCATCAACAGACTGACCAGTGCTCATAGTCCAGCCCCTCACTGTATTCTGCCATTCCTGCAAGTAGAGATTGCAACCTGAACACTGTGTCCAGGCCTGGCATTAGATGTACTTAATGGATGCTGGAATAAATGAACTGATAGATGAATTCAACTCTTCACATGATTTTCAATGGTCATCCAATTCTTACAATGATGCGTTGTGATTTCTTTATCCATTTATTTTATGAACTCCCTGCAAAGCCCATACACATTTGGTGCTTACAGATTAGAATGGACAGATTCCCCAAATTAAAAAAAAAAAACAATGCTTTTGAGTTGAAGTCTTCATTCTCCCTCTTATAGTCATATCATTTATTATTAAAACTCATATCCTGAATTTTGTTTTACTTTGTTTTTGAAAGGCTGAGCAAACTAACCCTGGTTCTAAGGCTATATATGCCAACTCTGTATGCCCTCTATAGCTTACAATAGGAAGAATAGAGAAGGATGCCTAGTCTAAGATGGGGGAGAGGTAGGTAAAAGTATTTGTGGTTAATATTTAGGATTTTGTTTGGTTGTTGTCGTTTTAGTGTTTTGTTCTGTTTTTAACCTTAGAATGTTCTCAAATGAGCTGTAAACAAATATAATCTCTGGAGCAAGAAATGTTATTTTTAAAAAGAAAGTAGGGCAGAGAGTGTTTGGGGGAACTTGTATACTATACCGTACCATAAATATTTTTGCTAAGATTATAGATCTGTCTGTTTCCTTTCAAAGTGCACCGGGACCAGCGAAGAGGAATGGGTTTTTAATGTGGAAATTTCATGCGCACATTTCGGCTTCTTCCTTTTTTTTCTTGGCTTCACCACCTCTCCTCATGTGTTTAGCTACGATTGATTTATTGGTGCTTTGCGGAACTACCTGATGTGTAATGGAACTGTTTAGCATGGTCAGATACAGCCTTCCATTCCAGACCTGCTTGCTGTAGAGCAGAAGAACTTTATTAGTTCCAGGGCCCATTTGTTTGCTTTGATGAATGAATTATTTTTTTTCTTTTGGTATGGCATAAACCCTGGAGAGGGAGAGGGAGAGGGAGAGGGAGAGGGAGAGGGAGAGGGAGAGGGGGAGGGGGAGGGGGAGGGGGAGGGAGATGATTTTTTTCCCTTTGGGGTGCAAAGCAAGTAGGTTCTGAAAGACTCAGATAAAAATTAACTGATAGAAATTGCTACTTCAGGTGAAATGAAAGGGAAGACTTTGAAGTTTATGTTTTTCCCCCCCAGCAAAACAAATTTCAGTAAAGGGGAACAAAAGAGGACAAAGCTGAACTGTCTACAGAAGTAAATACTTTTCTGTTTTGAATTTACCAAGAGGGGGGAAGAGGGAGGTGTTAAAGATGTTTCATGGAAGGCACTGTGAGCAGAACCTCTGGTTTGAGCCTTCATTCTATGAAGAGATTTATCATTTGGGTGTAGTTCTAGTGACCAGGGCCAGCATGACTGCTTGGGTAAGTGGCTCGAAATCCCCACAGTGATCGCTAACTCAGCACAAAAGAATTTGTTTCAGGTTCTCCAGCAGCATACTTTCTCCTGGTCCACCTGGAAGCAGCGGGTTTCCTACCCTGCAGTTCCTGGATGTGGTCCAAGGCGCACATCTTTGCCAGCTATCTCTACATGACCTCTGTGTCTATCTCTGTTTCAATAACACAAGCGTGGTAAGTCATGAACCGCCCCTAACAAATGTGAAAATAAAATTTCAAGTCATAGGATTACACAGATGAGCGCAACACACACAGGAAGATGTAAGGACTGATGTGTGTCTGCCCACCCCCCCTCCAAGTTCATATATTAAAATTTCCAAGTGCAGTACAGATGGAGGTGACTTGATTGGAAAATAAGGTCTTCAAGTATAGGTATTAAGGATTGAATCAGGTCAGTGAGGTGGCATTAATTCAGTACAACCAGTGTTCTTAGAACTAACTGCATGGACAGAGTGTAAAATAAAAATTGAACAAAAGAAACCTAAAACCAAGCCAAGAGACCATCAGGAGAGGACTCAGTGAGATGGCAACCATGTGCTAGACAAGAGGGAGATGGCTCAGGAGAAACTATCTCCACTGACGCTCTAATCTTCTAATCTCCAGTTCAGACTTATGAAAGAAAAGAAGTATATTTCGATGGCATCTACTGCATATTTATCAGCTATGGCACCACTAGAAACCAAGGTGAGATGTTAGATTCTAAGAGAAGTTGTCCTCTTCAGGAAAAATACCTCTTCTTAGAACTCAAGCTTCATGCAGGGGCTTTTGGCTTCATTTTTCCTGTGGGTGATGTTTATGATGACTTTTATGAGTGAAATGGTTTTCTTTAGGTTTCTTCTGGTTGCCCTGTAATGAAGCATGTACATTGAATCCTTGGTTGGCATAAGGAAGTGTGCACAGGAGCGCTACACAGGACAGCCTTCTTTGAGGAGATCATCTTGCTAAGGGTCATTCAGGTGTCAAAGAATTATTTTCATCCTTTCATGTAGAAACTTGGAAAAATTACCTAAAACCACTTTTTATAAAAGCATTACAATGGAATTTGGTAAGATACACCAGCATTCTTCAAATATTGAAAGTGCTGTACACTTGAAATCTGACCTCGGGAATGGCCTTAGAAAGATTCATTTTCATTTTCAGCTATAAACACAGAAGTAATGTATCTCAGAGACCTAAAAATTAAGTTAGAATCTCAGATGTAAGTCTGATGATTTGAAAGTCTACCCATATCCCATGTTTCCACTCATACTCCACCTATCCAGAGGGTAGCTTTGGATAGCAATTAACACATGCCGTTCACACAGAAGTGGTCAGGAACATAGATCACATTAACATTGCCATTATGGTGAAAGCTTCAATTAACAAGCAAGATATTTCATGAGATTTAGTTCATTTTCTAGTTAACCACAACTCGTTATTGAAATATTAATAAAAATATTAGGAAACCTCATTAGTCTGTTTTATTGAAATGTATGAAGTGGTATGCATAATTTGTATTTTATTACACTTATGACTTAGGATATTAGAATTCAATTTTAAACTCTGAGTAAAATGATAGAACATTATGGAAAATTATGAGATGGTTAGGGCTCATTCTGACCTGGAGTTGTACCCCAATGAATCAATTTGATTTATGAAAATTAGCAAGCACTGTACAGACATTTCATAGTCAGAGGCATTTGACGGGATTCCTCAATGTGTTTAGCTCTGTAATAGGAGTCATAAAACTCGACAAAAATAATACTTGAGGAAGGTAAATGCAGAGTGCCATGAAATAAGTACGGGAAGATGAGATATGGAGACATCTTTATGGGACCCTATATAACTCAGGGCTGACATAGTCCAGTTGTTAGAATTCTTAACATTTTAGTTACTGCCTATGGCTTTCCCAAAAGTTCAAATCATTATGAAAAGTTATCCAAAATCCTAATATAAGGAATAAAAGGTCAAATGCTCAAATGAGAAGGGCTGGCTTCATGATACATGTTTATAATCCCAGAAGTTAGGGAGCAACCACAAGTTCAAGGCCAACCTCAGTTACTGGAACAGCTCTCAAGGTCAGGTTTGGCTACATGAGACCCTGTCTGAAAATACTGAGATACAAACCAAAACAAGTTAAAGAGAGCAACATCAGCCAGCTTCTGTATAAAATATGCTTGTATTTGATGTCTTCTTTAGTGCTTGTGGTAGAGATTCTGTAAAGCTAAATATTAACCTGCAAAGGTCAGTATGATGTATTATTTTTTTTATTCCTTTTTTAAATGTTTGAGTGTACAGGTGTGATGCTTGTGTATGTGTGTGTATGGGGGTGGATACATGCCTGTGCCATACACAGCACAAGTCGGAGGTGAGAGGACAGCATTTGGGAACTGGCACTTTCCTTCTGCCACTGTCTCAGGGATAGAACTTGGGCCTTCAGGTTTGGCCATAGACTCCATTTTACAGTGGATCATCTTGCCAGCACAATGGGCATTGTTTCTTAGAAAACATGGTTTCAACTGCTCCCACATTCCCCACTTTGTGTTTCTTCTGTGTGCACCTATTTTTTAAATTATCAGTTTACTCTTTCTTTTACACTCTAACTGTGCTCATCAATTCCTCCTAGATTCAAGTCTCTGCAGTGTTTCCCTCGTTGATGAGTTAAGGAGTTACAGAGCTGTATCCCTATTTGTTTGCATGAGCCGTGTTAATGACTTATTAAAGAGTATGCTTCCTTAATGCATATTATTTTTATTCAGAACTCTCTCTACCAATAAGTAAAATTGCTTGCTGCTGATGGGTTTAACAGATTTAAACCAAACTAGTTACTGTTATAAACCAGGAGGCAACCTAGTGAAATGCTATGGTGTGTGCCTTTCACAGTTATTGTAAAAGTTCACGTTTCCCCTTCTAGTAACACAGCCTTGATTTTCCGGTAGGGAAGCTCACTGTGCTTCCAGTTTGTTCTCCCTGACTCCTACTTAAGGTCTGAGATGTTAGCTCTTGACTGTTCTAAACTCTCTGCCTGTAGCCTGCTGACACAATTCCACACCAGGATGGGCTCACTTGAGCTCCAATAAAGTTCTTCTTTTATGAGTTGCTTCAGTCATGGGTCCTACCACAGCAAAAGATTGGTAACTAAAATGCCTATGCCTGTACTCCCATGTACATATATTGTAGAGTCATTCTAGATGTGAGTGTATCTCATGAAGCAATATTTTCATGAGACAGTACTTATTTTTCATATAAATGGAGGATTCTCTTCTGTTGATTTCAAGTTTCATGTTAAAATATCCAATTCCAAGTTCTACAATGCTAATCTCACCTAACTTAATTGGCAGATTTCGTCCCACAGTCTGAAGACATTTGGATGAAGTGTTAGCCTTAGATCACACAACTAGAAAATTGCATGTTTGTGGTTTAAATTCAGGTCTCTGCTCTTTCTAAATTCTAAGGTTCTTCATACATGATTGACATCTCAAAATATTTTTCGTCACTCCAACCTAACCTTACCATCTTGAACTTGTTTATCTTGTTAAGACACAATAACTCATTTCAACATTTTAAAATAAAAATAATTAGTAGTAATGATAATAATATCAATAAGCAAACAAAGTAGTGAGAGATAGACTTTGGGTGAGCTGTAGGAAGTATTGGAAAGAGGTAATTGGGGTGGTTGACATAAAATATATGCATGTGATATTTTCTAAAAATAATATTAAAAAATTTTAAATATTGATGGATTCCCCAGTGCCTTCTAAATATATTCATACAGATCTTTCTGCTCATGATTAATGGCAGATATATGTTTGGAAGTAAAAAAGCTTTCTTTCCTTTATTGCTATCCTTAGGTTATTGAGTACATCTACCGTATTGTAATTAAATTGTAACAACACCGATCAATCTTTGCTAAATTTTGTGACAATTCTGGCTACTTTGACAACTTGATATGAGAGAGAGTCATTTTGGAAGGAGTCTCAAGTTGAGAAACTGTTCCTGGCAGATTGGCCTATGGTACATTTTCTTGTTGACATTTGATGTGGGTGGCCACAGGCCACTGTGCATGGTACCAACCTTGGGCTGGTTGTCTTGGGTGCTATAACAAGGCAGTTTGAGCAAGCCACAAGGAACAAACCAATAAACAGTGTTCCTCCATCGCCTCTGGATCAGTTTGTGAACCCAGGTTCCTGCCTTGAGTTCCTACCCTGATATTTCTGGATGATGGGCTACAACTGTAAGATGAAATAAACCCTTTCCTTCCCAGGTTAATTGTGGCTGTTGTGTTTATCACAGCAATGGAAATCCTAAACTAAGACAATGACTTCTTTTCTCAGATCTGCCCCCCACCCAACAATCCATATATTTTCCAGTTTCTGCAAAACATATATTGCCATTCCCTGAAAACGCCAAACATATGGTTGGTTGGTTGGTTGGCCATCATTCCCGGTGTTTCTGTTGCCCAGAAAGCCTAGGCACCAAACATCACCTCAGACAACTTAAGCAGAAGAGAGTCAGTAGAAACTGTCAACCTCAGTTTCTTCTGGGAAGGAAAAGTTAGTCACTCTGGTTGAACATTACAGTTAATGAGTTATGGAACATGAAGCTGCCCTGAAACCATGGCAACAGAGAACGGTGAGCATACCACATTCTGACTGTTTGGGTTTTAGTTTATCAATATGTAAACTTTAAATGTTTTTATCACTCCCTTAAAATATTTGGCTGATCTAGGACATGAAAGACAGGGAGTTGGAAAATAGGAATTAGCAACAAAAGTTATGAAGTTTGCAGATGAATAATTTTTCCTTACCAGAGCTTATGACAGCTGTAACCACTGAGAGTGAAGAGAGAATAAAATGTGTTAATTTCTGCAAAAATGGCTAATTATAATTAGATTATTTAACAGTAGTTGTTTAATCATTTACTGCCAAATTCTGCACAGAGGCATAGTCAAATTATTGTACCCAGTTATAAAGAGAAATATCCCTATGCTATTTTGACGGTGGATTATTAAAAAATCAGCTGTTTATTTTCATGTGATCTGCCAGATGGTAGAGATTCTCTCTCTGAGCATAATAACTTCCTGTGATTTGTATTCACATCATTGTCTTTGCTTGTTGAATTCAAACACAAATAAGAGGATAAGTATCTACTTTGAAAGGGGGGATTCATTACGATCATATTTTTGCTAGATAGTCTTTAAATATTTCATTTTGTTTTGACGAGACAGGTAACTTATTCTTTATTTATGGAACTCGGCAGCCAACCATACCCAAATGCTTAAGTCTCTATGAACCGATGCAACATTGTCTTCTCATGTATGTACTATTGGCAGTGAGATCCAGGACCATGACATCTTCTGCAACTAAAACCATGGTTTCATGGGGATGAAGGTGGCCACTATATCTTAACGATTGCCTAGTGTATTAATATTGTAGAAAATGTTAAAAAATTGCATGGTGAGATTATACAGTCCTATAATCCCAGCATGCAGAAAACAGAGACTACATTGCAGGCTTGCAATACTACATAGGAAGTTTGAAATGCTATATAGTGAAACCTTGCTGACCAAATTTTTAAAAAATGATAGTAAAAGCTTGAAATCATTATGATTTTTGGTATGCGTTGTCTGGTTAACCTTAACATAAAAACTAGATGGAAAGAGCTGTCATCTTCGAATGAGTATTGGATTAGCTAAATGTCAGTGAAATGTGAATGCTATTTTTAAGATGCTGTACACTAAATAGAAAATCCATCGGTCGTCAATATCCTCTCTCTTCCTGAAGAGCCAGCTTTACACCACAGTTTGGATTTGTATCATCAAGGAAGGTAAATTTCAAGTCCTGTGGAAAAGCATACCTTCATGTTTGATGCTTCTGAAAGGAGGCTCAGCGTGGTACCGATTTTTGAGGTGGTGAGCATTTAGAAATTAATATATCCACTGAGGCTCCTATGGTATGTTTCTTTCTTTGCAAAACAATACAATTACAGGAAGGAGCTTTGTGAACCATCTGTGTCAAGTTGTCCTGTGTGACAATCATTCTCAGGTAGAGAAATCTGACCAGCCCACCAGTAACATAAAAGAAAGGTTGGATGTAGGTGTTCACTGCTACAGAGTTCCCTCGGGATCATGAACCTGGGCCTCCATCACAGGTCGTTAAGCACTTACTTCCTGCCTTCAGCAACATTTGTAAACCTGAATAAATTTACCCAAGTGCAGTGGATGAAGGTTTCTATTTTTTATTTTTTCAAGATTGTGTGCCGTGGGCTGGGCAGTGTAGCCTCAGGGAAGAAAAGTAAAGGAGATCTGCTTTCAAAGGTCTCATCAAAATTCTTCATGAAGCTTTTTTTGGACTGAAGTGGGGAAGTATTTGTTCAATACTCTTAGGTTTAACAATTTCAGAGAAAATGCAAAGAGGCATACATGACAGTTCTGTGGCCACGGGTAATAGGGACAGCTTCCTGTGGCATTGGTACTGAGGACAGCTTCTTATGGCCATAGGTAATAAGGACAGCTTTCTGTGGCCAGAGGTAATAAGGACAGCCTGCCTCAGACATGAGATCCAACAAAGGGGCATACGTGACAGTTCTGTGGCCATAGGTAATAAGGACAGGCTGTCTCAGACACGAAATCCAGCTTGGGAAGAAGTTTTATAATCACCAGAGTGGGCAGGAAACACGAAGAAATGTTAAAAGAATAATCAAAACAACCCTAAACTTCAAATCAGGCAGTTACTGAGGCCTTTCAGAAAATAGCTGGGCTGGGCCCTATGTCGTCTGGTTATTTTACAGCTTCATAGGAGGCCACTAAGCCACCTCACTAGGCTGCATTTTTATTAATTAATCATTGCATTTGTTTATATCTCACATGATATTCTACTTCCTGGTTACCCTTCCACCAACCTCCATCCCACATACCCCCTCCCCTTTGCCTGTATGAAATTGCTTTCCCACTCACCCACCCTCTCCCACCCCATCACTCCAGCATCTCCCTACACTGGGAGCATCAGTATCAGGCTGCAATTTTTAAAACTTAAATTCTGAATCTCTGTGTGTTCATATGCATATTTCATATTTATATATATACATATGCCTCAGGTGCATTTATGGTAGCCATCAGTTAATAATGAACGAATTAATTGCTAATGACTTAAGATTAAGCAAAATCTCCAATATTTATATTTGTATGGATAACCGTTTTTATTTAGAAAAGCTTTAAGAACCAGATTCTGTTTTATTGCCATTTTCTAGTATGCCTACAGAACAAGCTTCCCTGTGTGAAGCAAACATAGAAACTGGGTCAGTGTCATGAATCTTAGGAGTCTCTGGACCCTTACAGCTAAGTACAGTTGGTCACAGAACCATAAATTGAACCAGACATACAATTTACTAAGAATATACTCTTCAGGGCCTTAAGACCAGTTGTCTGTAGAACTCAGAGAACAGAAAGTTTCTCTTCACAAATGTCGGTTTGCCTTGGGCACTCTATACTCTGCTGACTACTTTAAGATGGAGAAGGGCTTTTATTTTTAATGGTGATGATAAATTTTCTTTCTGTTCCAGGTTTAATGACTCCCCCCATGCCAAGTCATAAGTAAAATACATTTTCAAATGCATCTCTCTGTCCCTCCAATAATCTTGTAACTGATGTCTCTGTCTCCTGGCATCTCTCTTCTACTTCTACACAACAGTTGTTTTAAAGCAAATATTATCATGGTGTTACAGTTTCCCCATACATTTAAAATAAAGATGTGACTTATCGATGCATAGAATGTTGTGCCTCCTGTTTAAGCTTTTTGCTGTGCCTTTGACCACAAGAGCCTTCATTCTTTTATAAAGGCATTTTAACATTTGAGTTTACTTTTGAGCAGTTTCATTCATATACTTGGTAAACATTTTCACCTCGATTATCCTCTCCCTCACACTCCCACAATCTCCTTTCCTTTACTCATTCCCCTCTTACTTTCATGTCTTCTTGTCCATGCAGGGCTTGTGCAGGCAGCCATTGCTGCTCTGTGTTCATAATGACATCAGCTATGTCATATCTAGAATACTGTTTTGTATCCCTCTTTGACCAGTCATGAGTCTCTGTATTAAGCACAGCTCAGTGCAAAAAAGAAAAGTTTCTGGACAGGATTGAGAGGAAAACTAGTATAAGGGCATAAACATAAGTACCTAGAGGATAATTTGGTTACACAGCCATTTAGTGTAATATCAGTAGTAAATCCCCCACACTAGAGCCTGTGGCCTCTTCTTGCCACAAGTTTTTAACCTGGTTCAGAGCACCAGGGATATATTTCTTCTGAAAAATTAGGCCTCAAATCCAATCCCAAATCAGTTGGTTACTCCCAAACAATCATGCCATTATTGCCCAGGGGGCACATGGGACTAACTTCATTCCTCTCTTAATACCCTCTACAGCTATTTTGATTTATCCATGGCTATTCCCACTGCAAAGGTTGTGCTTTTAAATTTTGTTAATTTTTGTTCTCATCATTTGTGCCTCAGTGTGGCCTATTGTATTTGTAACAAACCAAATTCAGCATTTCAAAATGACACAAATTTATTATTTTCTATTTGTATAGGCTAAACATCTTGACACAGTTTGCTGGGACAAAATCTAGCCCTTGAGGTGGAGTCTTTTCTGGAAGCTCTGAAAGTGAACCCATTTTCTTACTTTTTGTCCTTCAAAAGGCTGTTCATATTCCTTCCTATCTCCAATGTCATTTA